>NW_027517624.1:0-41405 GCF_048772815.1 Callospermophilus lateralis
AGGCAGTCTCTGCTTAGGGCTGCTTCAAGAGGAAACAAACCTTAGAGACAGAACTTAGAACTACTTTATTTTGTCAAATTTCAAAGAGCTAGCACAAACCGTGTTTCATTTAGAGTTCCCAACACATCTATCTATATAGGAGAAAACAGAGTGATACCTAAAAATTCAAACTCTTACTGAAAACGAAGGCTTCAAACTAGAAGAGTGAAAATTGGGCAGCCAAGTGGACTTAGTGAACTGATCATTACTACAGAGAATCATCAAGATTGGGTGAAAAAAATGTTTGCCGAGATTTCAGAAAACCAGTACTTTTGGACGCTTGGCACACCTTTCCAATGAAAGTGTATTTAGGCAGTCTCTAGGTAGGGCTGCTTCAAGAGGAAACAAACCATAGAGACAGAACCTAAAACTACTTTATTTTGTCAATTTTCAAAGATCTAGCACAAACCGTGTTTTATTTAGAGTTCCAAACACATCTATCTATATAGGAGAAAACAGAGTGAAACCTAAAAATTCAAACTCTTACTGGAAACGAACGCTTCAACCTAGAAGAGTGAAAATTGGGCAGCCAAGTTGACTTAGTGAACTGATCACTACCACAGAGAATCATCAAGATTGGGTGAAAAAATGTTTGCCGAGATTTCAGAAAACCAGTACTTTTGGACGCTTGGCACACCTTTCCAATGAAAGTGTATTTAGGCAGTCTCCAGATAGGGCTGCTTCAAGAGGCAACAAACCATAGAGACAGAACCTAAAACTACTTTATTTTGTCAATTTTCATAGAGCTAGCACAAACCGTGTTTCATTTAGAGTTCCCAACACATCTATCTATATAGGAGATAACAGAGTGAAATCTAAAAATTCAAACTCTTACTGGAAACGAATGCTTCAACGTAGAAGAGTGAAAATTGGGCAGCCAAGTGGACTTAGTGCACTGATCACTACCACAGAGAATCATCAAGATTGGGTGAAAAAATGTTGCCGAGATTTCAGAAAACCAGTACTTTTGGACGCTTGGCACAACTTTCCAATGAAAATGTCTTTAGCAGTCTCTGCTTAGGGGTGCTTCAAGAGGAAACAAACCTTAGAGACAGAACTGAGAATTACTTTATTTTGTCAAATTTCAAAGAGCTAGCACAAACCGTGTTTCATTTAGAGTTCCCAACACATCTATCTATATAGGAGAAAACAGAGTGATACCTAAAAATTCAAACTCTTACTGGAAACGAACGCTTCAACCTAGAAGAATGAAAATTGGGCAGCCAAGTGGACGTAGTGAACTGACCAGTACCACAGAGAATCATCAAGATTGGGTGAAAAAATGTTTGCCGAAATTTCAGAAAACCAGTACTTTTGGACGCTTGGCACACCTTTCAATGAAAGTGTATTTAGGCAGTCTCTAGGTAGGGCTACTTCAAGAGGAAACAAACCATAGAGACAGAAACTAAAACTACTTTATTTTGACAATTTCAAAGAGCTAGCACAAACCGTGTTTCATTTAGAGTTCCAAACACATCTATCTGTATAGGAGAAAACAGAGTGATACCTAAAAATTCAAACTCTTACTGGAAACGAATGCTTCAACCTAGAAGAGTGAAATTGGGCAGCCAAGTGGACGTAGTGAACTGATCAGTACCACAGAGAATCATCATAATTGGGTGAAAAAATGTTTGCGAGATTTCAGAAAACCAGTACTTTTGGACGCTTGGCACACCTTTCCAATGAAAGTGTATTTAGGCATTCTCTAGGTAGGGCTACTTCTAGAGGAAACAAACCATAGAGACAGAACCTAAAACTACTTTATTTTGACAAATTTCAAAGAGCTAGCACAAACCGTGTTTCATTTAGAGTTCCAAACACATCTATCTATATAGGAGAAAACGGAGTGAAACCTAAAAATTCAAACTCTTACTGGAAACGAACGTTTCATCCTAGAAGAGTGAAAATTGGGCAGCCAAGTGGACTTAGTGAACTGGTCATTACCACAGAGAATCATCAAGATTGGGTGAAATAAAGTTTGCCGAGATTTCAGAAAACCAGTACTTTTGGACGCTTGGGACACCTTTCCAATGAAAGTTTATTTAGGCAGTCTCTAGTTAGGGCTGCTTCAAGAGGAAACAAACCATAGACACAGAACCTAAAACTACTTTATTTTGTCAATTTTCAAAGATCTAGCACAAACCGTGTTTCATTTAGAGTTCCCAACACATCTATCTATATAGGAGAAAACGGAGTGAAACCTAAAAATTCAAACTCTTTCTGGAAACGAACGCTTCAACCTAGAAGAGTGAAAATTGGGCAGCCAAGTGGGCTTAGTGAACTGATCACTACCACAGAGAATCATCAAGATTGGGTGAAAAAATGTTTGCCGAGATTTCAGAAAACCAGTACTTTTGGACGATTGGCACACCTTTCAAATGAAAGTGTATTTAGGCAGTCTCTAGGTAGGGCTGCTTCAAGAGGAAACAAACCATAGAGACAGAACCTAAAACTACTTTATTTTGTCAATTTTCAAAGAGCAAGCACAAACCGTGTTTCATTTAGAGTTCCCAACACATCTATCTATATAAAAGAAAACAGAGTGAAATCTAAAAATTCAAACTCTTACTGGAAACGAACGCTTCAACCTAGAGTGTGAAAATTGGGCAGCCAAGTGGACTTAGTGAACTGATCACTACCACAGAGAATCATCCAGATTTTGTGAAAAAATGTTTGCCGAGATTTAAGAAAACCAGTACTTTTGGACGCTTGGCACACCTTTCCAATGAAAATGTCTTTAGGCAGTCTCTGCTTAGGGCTGCTTCAAGAGGAAACAAACCTTAGAGACAGAACTTAGAACTACTTTACTTTGTCAAATTTCAAAGAGCTAGCACAAACCGTGTTTCATTTAGAGTTCCCAACACATCTATCTATATAGGAGAAAACAGAGTGATACCTAAAAATTCAAACTCTTACTGGAAACGAACGCTTCAACCTAGAAGAGTGAAAATTGGGCAGCCAAGTGGACTTAGTGAACTGATCATTACTACAGAGAATCATCAAGATTGGGTGAAAAAATGTTTGCAGAGATTTCAGAAAACCAATACTTTTGGACGCTTGGCACACCTTTCCAATGAAATTGTATTTAGGCAGTCTCTAGGTAGGGCTGCTTCAAGAGGAAACTAACCATAGACAGAACCTAAAACTACTTTATTTTGACAAATTTCAAAGAGCTAGCACAAACCGTGTTTCATTTAGAGTTCCCAACACATCTATCTATATAGGAGAAAACAGAGTGAAACCTAAAAATTCAAACTCTTACTGGAAACGAACGCTTCAACCTAGAAGAGTGAAAATTGGGCAGCCAATTTGACTTAGTGAACTGATCACTACCACAGAGAATCATCAAGATTGGGTGAAAAAATGTTTGCCGAGATTTCAGAAAACCAGTACTTTTGGACGCTTGGCACACCTTTCAAATGAAAGTGTATTTAGGCAGTCTCTAGGTAGGGCTGCTTCAAGAGGAAACAAACCATAGAGACAGAACCTAAAACTACTTTATTTTGTCAATTTTCAAAGAGCAAGCACAAACCGTGTTTCATTTAGAGTTCCCAACACATCTATCTATATAGGAGAAAACAGAGTGAAACCTAAAAATTCAAACTCTTACTGGAAACGAACGCTTCAACCTAGATTGTGAAAATTGGGCAGCCAAGTGGACTTAGTGAACTGATCACTACCACAGAGAATCATCAAGATTGGGTGAAAAAATGTTTGCCGAGATTTCAGAAAACCAGTACTTTTGGACGCTTGGCACAACTTTCCAATGAAAATGTCTTTAGGCAGTCTCTGCTTAGGGGTGCTTCAAGAGGAAACAAACCTTAGAGACAGAACTGAGAATTACTTTATTTTGTCAAATTTCAAAGAGCTAGCACAAACCGTGTTTCATTTAGAGTTCCCAACACATCTATCTATATAGGAGAAAACAGAGTGATACCTAAAAATTCAAACTCTTACTGGAAACGAACGCTTCAACCTAGAAGAATGAAAATTGGGCAGCCAAGTGGACGTAGTGAACTGACCAGTACCACAGAGAATCATCAAGATTGGGTGAAAAAATGTTTGCCGAAATTTCAGAAAACCAGTACTTTTGGACGCTTGGCACACCTTTCCAATGAAAGTGTATTTAGGCAGTCTCTAGGTAGGGCTACTTCAAGAGGAAACAAACCATAGAGACAGAAACTAAAACTACTTTATTTTGACAAATTTCAAAGAGCTAGCACAAACCGTGTTTCATTTAGAGTTCCAAACACATCTATCTGTATAGGAGAAAACAGAGTGATACCTAAAAATTCAAACTCTTACTGGAAAAGAATGCTTCAACCTAGAAGAGTGAAAATTGGGCAGCCAAGTGGACGTAGTGAACTGATCAGTACCACAGAGAATCATCATAATTGGGTGAAAAAATGTTTGCCGAGATTTCAGAAAACCAGTACTTTTGGACGCTTGGCACACCTTTCCAATGAAAGTGTATTTAGGCATTCTCTAGGTAGGGCTACTTCTAGAGGAAACAAACCATAGAGACAGAACCTAAAACTACTTTATTTTGACAAATTTCAAAGAGCTAGCACAAACCGTGTTTCATTTAGAGTTCCAAACACATCTATCTATATAGGAGAAAACGGAGTGAAACCTAAAAATTCAAACTCTTACTGGAAACGAACGTTTCATCCTAGAAGAGTGAAAATTGGGCAGCCAAGTGGACTTAGTGAACTGGTCATTACCACAGAGAATCATCAAGATTGGGTGAAATAAAGTTTGCCGAGATTTCAGAAAACCAGTACTTTTGGACGCTTGGGACACCTTTCCAATGAAAGTTTATTTAGGCAGTCTCTAGTTAGGGCTGCTTCAAGAGGAAACAAACCATAGACACAGAACCTAAAACTACTTTATTTTGTCAATTTTCAAAGATATAGCACAAACCGTGTTTCATTTAGAGTTCCCAACACATCTATCTATATAGGAGAAAACGGAGTGAAACCTAAAAATTCAAACTCTTTCTGGAAACGAACGCTTCAACCTAGAAGAGTGAAAATTGGGCAGCCAAGTGGGCTTAGTGAACTGATCACTACCACAGAGAATCATCAAGATTGGGTGAAAAAATGTTTGCCGAGATTTCAGAAAACCAGTACTTTTGGACGATTGGCACACCTTTCAAATGAAAGTGTATTTAGGCAGTCTCTAGGTAGGGCTGCTTCAAGAGGAAACAAACCATAGAGACAGAACCTAAAACTACTTTATTTTGTCAATTTTCAAAGAGCAAGCACAAACCGTGTTTCATTTAGAGTTCCCAACACATCCATCTATATAGGAGAAAACAGAGTGAAACCTAAAAATTCAAACTCTTACTGGAAACGAACGCTTCAACCTAGATTGTGAAAATTGGGCAGCCAAGTGGACTTAGTGAACTGATCACTACCACAGAGAATCATCCAGATTGGGTGAAAAAATGTTTGCCGAGATTAAAGAAAACCAGTACTTTTGGACGCTTGGCACACCTTTCCAATGAAAATGTCTTTAGGCAGTCTTGGCCTAGGGCTCCTTCAAGAGGAAACAAACCATAGAGACAGAACTTAGAACTACTTTTTTGTTCAATTTTCAAAAAGCTAGCACCTACCGTGTTTCATGTAGAGTTCCCAACACATCTAACTATATAGGAGAAAACAGAGTGAAACCTGAAAATTCAAACTCTTACTGGAAACGAACGCTTCAACCTAGAAGAGTGAAAATTGGGCAGCCAGGTGGGCTTAGTGAACTGATCATTACCACAATGTCTCATCAAGATTGGGTGAAAAAAGTTTTGCCGAGATTTCAGAAAACCAGTACTTTTGGACGCTTGGCACACCTTTCCAATGAAAATGTCTTTAGGCAGTCTCTGCTTAGGGCTGCTTCAAGAGGAAACAAACCTTAGAGACAGAACTTAGAACTACTTTATTTTGTCAAATTTCAAAGAGCTAGCACAAACCGTGTTTCATTTAGAGTTCCCAACACATCTATCTATATAGGAGAAAACAGAGTGATACCTAAAAATTCAAACTCTAACTGGAAACGAACGCTTCAACCTAGAAGAGTGAAAATTTGGCAGCCAGGTGGACTTAGTGAACTGATCATTACTACAGAGAATCATCAAGATTGGGTGAAAAATATGTTTGCCGAGATTTCAGAAAACCAGTACTTTTGGACGCTTGGCACACCTTTCCAATGAAAGTAAATTTAGGCAGTCTCTAGGTAGGGCTGCTTCAAGAGGAAACAAAGCATAGAGACAGAACCTAAAACTACTTTATTTGGTCAATTTTCAAAGATCTAGCACAAACCGTGTTTATTTAGAGTTCCAAACACATCTATCTATATAGGAGAAAACAGAGTGAAACCTAAAAATTCAAACTCTTACTGGAAACGAACGCTTCAACCTAGAAGAGTGAAAATTGGGCAGTCAAGTGGACTTAGTGAACTGATCACTACCACAGAGAATCATCAAGATTGGGTGAAAAAATGTTTGCCGAGATTTCAGAAAACCAGTACTTTTGGACGCTTGGCACACCTTTCCAATGAAAGTGTATTTAGGCAGTCTCCAGATAGGGCTGCTTCAAGAGGAAACAAACCTTAGAGACAGAACTTAGAACTACTTTATTTTGTCAATTTTCAAAGAGCTAGCACAAACCGTATTTCATTTAGAGTTCCCAACACATCTATCTATATAGGAGAAAACAGAGTAAAACCTAAAAATTCAAACTCTTACTGGCAACGAACGCTTCAACCTAGAAGAGTGAAAATTGGGCAGCCAAGTGGACTTAGTGAACTGGTCATTACCACAGAGAATCATCAAGATTGGGTGAAAAAAAGTTTGCCGAGATTTCAGAAAACCAGTACTTTTGGACGCTTGGCACACCTTTCAAATGAAAGTTTATTTAGGCAGTCTCTAGTTAGGGCTGCTTCAAGAGGAAACACACCATAGACACAGAACCTAAAACTACTTTATTTTGTCAATTTTCAAAGATCTAGCACAAACCGTGTTTCATTTAGAGTTCCCAAAACATCTATCTATATAGGAGAAAACGGAGTGAAACCTAAAAATTTAAACTCTTTCTGGAAACGAACGCTTCAACCTAGAAGAGTGAAAATTGGGCAGCCAAGTGGGCTTAGTGAACTGATCACTACCACAGAGAATCATCAAGATTGGGTGAAAAAAAGTTTGCCGAGATTTCAGAAAACCAGTACTTTTGGACGCTTGGCACACCTTTCAAATGAAAGTGTATTTAGGCAGTCTCTAGGTAGGGCTGCTTCAAGAGGAAACAAACCATAGAGACAGAACCTAAAACTACTTTATTTTGTCAATTTTCAAAGAGCTAGCACAAACCGTGTTTCATTTAGAGTTCCCAACACATCTATCTATATAGGAGAAAACAGAGTGAAACCTAAAAATTCAAACTCTTACTGGAAACGAACGCTTCAACCTAGAGTGTGAAAATTGGGCAGCCAAGTGGACTTAGTGAACTGATCACTACCACAGAGAATCATCCAGATTGGGTGAAAAAATGTTTGCCGAGATTTAAGAAAACCAGTACTTTTGGACGCTTGGCACACCTTTCCAATGAAAATGTCTTTAGGCAGTCTCTCCTTAGGGCTGCTTCAAGAGGAAACAAACCTTAGAGACAGAACTTAGAACTACTTTATTTTGTCAAATTTCAAAGAGCTAGCCCAAACCGTGTTTCATTTAGAGTTCCCAACACATCTATCTATATAGGAGAAAACAGAGTGATACCTAAAAATTCAAACTCTTACTGGAAACGAACGCTTAAACCTAGAAGAGTGAAAATTGGGCAGCCAAGTGGACTTACTGAACTGATCATTACTACAGAGAATCATCAAGATTGGGTGAAAAAAATGTTTGCCGAGATTTCAGAAAACCAATACTTTTGGACGCTTGGCACACCTTTCCAATGAAAGTGTATTTAGGCAGTCTCTAGGTAGGGCTGCTTCAAGAGGAAACAAACCATAGAGACAGAACCTAAAACTACTTTATTTTGTCAATTTTCAAAGATCTAGCACAAACCGTGTTTTATTTAGAGTTCCAAACACATCTATCTATATAGGAGAAAACAGAGTGAAACCTAAAAATTCAAACTCTTACTGGAAACGAACGCTTCAACCTAGAAGAGTGAAAATTGGGCAGCCAAGTTGACTTAGTGAACTGTTCACTACCACAGAGAATCATCAAGATTGGGTGAAAAAATGTTTGCCGAGATTTCAGAAAACCAGTACTTTTGGACGCTTGGCACACCTTTCCAATGAAAGTGTATTTAGGCAGTCTCCAGATAGGGCTGCTTCAAGAGGCAACAAACCATAGAGACAGAACCTAAAACTACTTTATTTTGTCAATTTTCATAGAGCTAGCACAAACCGTGTTTCATTTAGAGTTCCCAACACATCTATCTATATAGGAGATAACAGAGTGAAACCTAAAAATTCAAACTCTTACTGGAAACGAACGCTTCAACCTAGAGTGTGAAAATTGGGCAGCCAAGTGGACTTAGTGAACTGATCACTACCACAGAGTATCATCCAGATTGGGTGAAAAATTGTTTGCCGAGATAAGAAAACCAGTACTTTTGGACGCTTGACACACCTTTCCAATGAAAATGTCTTTAGGCAGTCTCTGCTTAGGGCTGCTTCAAGAGGAAACAAACCATAGAGACAGAACCTAAAACTACTTTATTTTGTCAATTTTCAAAGATCTAGCACAAACCGTGTTTTATTTAGAGTTCCAAACACATCTATCTATATAGGAGAAAACAGAGTGAAACCTAAAAATTCAAACTCTTACTGGAAACGAACGCTTCAACCTAGAAGAGTGAAAATTGGGCAGCCAAGTTGACTTAGTGAACTGATCACTACCACAGAGAATCATCAAGATTGGGTGAAAAAATGTTTGCCGAGATTTCAGAAAACCAGTACTTTTGGACGCTTGGCACACCTTTCCAATGAAAGTGTATTTAGGCAGTCTCCAGATAGGGCTGCTTCAAGAGGCAACAAACCATAGAGACAGAACCTAAAACTACTTTATTTTGTCAATTTTCATAGAGCTAGCACAAACCGTGTTTCATTTAGAGTTCCCAACACATCTATCTATATAGGAGATAACAGAGTGAAATCTAAAAATTCAAACTCTTACTGGAAACGAACGCTTCAACCTAGAGTGTGAAAATTGGGCAGCCAAGTGGACTTAGTGAACTGATCACTACCACAGAGTATCATCCAGATTGGGTGAAAAAATGTTTGCCGAGATTTAAGAAAACCAGTACTTTTGGACGCTTGGCACACCTTTCCAATGAAAATGTCTTTAGGCAGTCTCTGCTTAGGGCTGCTTCAAGAGGAAACAAACCATAGAGACAGAACCTAAAACTACTTTATTTTGTCAATTTTCAAAGATCTAGCACAAACCGTGTTTTATTTAGAGTTCCAAACACATCTATCTATATAGGAGAAAACAGAGTGAAACCTAAAAATTCAAACTCTTACTGGAAACGAATGCTTCAACGTAGAAGAGTGAAAATTGGGCAGCCAAGTGAACTTAGTGCACTGATCACTACCACAGAGAATCATCAAGATTGGGTGAAAAAATGTTTGCCGAGATTTCAGAAAACCAGTACTTTTGGACGCTTGGCACACCTTTCCAATGAAAATGTCTTTAGGCAGTCTCTGCTTAGGGGTGCTTCAAGAGGAAACAAACCTTAGAGACAGAACTGAGAACTACTTTATTTTGTCAATTTTCAAAGAGCTAGCACAAACCGTGTTTCATTTAGAGTTCCCAACACATCTATCTATATAGGAGAAAACAGAGTGATACCTAAAAATTCAAACTCTTACTGGAAACGAACGCTTCAACCTAGAAAAATGAAAATTGGGCAGCCAAGTGGACGTAGTGAACTGATCAGTACCACAGAGAATCATCAAAATTGTGTGAAAAAATGTTTGCCGAAATTTCAGAAAACCAGTAGTTTTGGACGCTTGGCACACCTTTCCAATGAAAGTGTATTTAGGCAGACTCTAGGTAGGGCTACTTCAAGAGGAAACAAACCATAGAGACAGAAACTAAAACTACTTTATTTTGACAAATTTCAAAGAGCTAGCACAAACCGTGTTTCATGTAGAGTTCCAAACACATCTATCTATATAAGAGAAAACAGAGTGAAACCTAATATTCCAAACTCTTACTGGAAACGAACGCTTCAACCTAGAAGAGTGAAAATTGGGCAGCCAAGTGGACTTCGTCAACTGATCATTACCACAGAGAATCATCAAGATTGGGTGAAAAAAATGTTTGCCGAGATTTCAGAAATCCAGTACTTTTGGAAGCTTGGCAGACCTTTCCAATGAAAGTGTATTTAGGCAGTCTCTAGTTAGGGCTGCTTCAAGAGGAAACAAACCATAGAGACAGAACCTAAAACTACTTTATTTTGTCAATTTTCAAAGATCTAGCACAAACCGTGTTTCATTTAGAGTTCGCAACACATCTATCTATATAGGAGATAACAGTGTGAAACCTAAAAATTCAAACTCTTACTGGAAACGAATGCTTCAACCTAGAAGAGTGAAAATGGGCAGCCAAGTGGACTTAGTGCACTGATCACTACCACAGAGAATCATCCAGATTGGGTGAAAAAATGTTTGCCGAGATTTCAGAAAACCAGTACTTTTGGACGCTTGGCACACCTTTCCCTTGAAAATGTCTTTAGGTAGTCTCTGCTTAGGGGTGCTTCAAGAGGAAACAAACCTTAGAGACAGAACTGAGAACTACTTTATTTTGTCAATTTTCAAAGAGCTAGCACAAACCGTGTTTCATTTAGAGTTCCCAACACATCTATCTATATAGGAGAAAACAGAGTGATACCTAAAAATTCAAACTCTTACTGGAAACGAACGCTTCAACCTAGAAGAGTGAAAATTGGGCAGTCAAGTGGACTTAGTGAACTGATCACTACCACAGAGAATCATCAAGATTGGGTGAAAAAATGTTTGCCGAGATTTCAGAAAACCAGTACTTTTGGACGCTTGGCACACCTTTCGAATGAAAGTGTATTTAGGCAGTCTCCAGATAGGGCTGCTTCAAGAGGCAACAAACCATAGAGACAGAACCTAAAACTACTTTATTTTGTCAATTTTCAAAGAGCTAGCACAAACCGTGTTTCATTTAGAGTTCCCAACACATGTATCTATATAGGAGAAAACAGAGTGAAACCTAAAGATTCAAACTCTTTCTGGAAACGAATGCTTCAACCTAGAAGAGTGAAAATTGGGCAGCCAAGTGGACTTAGTGCACTGACCACTACCACAGAGAATCATCAAAATTGGGTGAAAAAATGTTTGCCGAGATTTCAGAAAACCAGTACTTTTGGACGCTTGGCACACCTTTCCAATGAAAGTGTATTTAGGCATTCTCTAGGTAGGGCTACTTCTAGAGGAAACAAACCATAGAGACAGAACCTAAAACTACTTTATTTTGACAAATTTCAAAGAGCTAGCACAAACCGTGTTTCATTTAGAGTTCCAAACACATCTATCTATATAGGAGAAAACGGAGTGAAACCTAAAAATTCAAACTCTTACTGGAAACGAACGCTTCATCCTAGAAGAGTGAAAATTGGGCAGCCAAGTGGACTTAGTGAACTGGTCATTACCACAGAGAATCATCAAGATTGGGTGAAAAAAAGTTTGCCGAGATTTCAGAAAACCAGTACTTTTGGACGCTTGGCACACCTTTCCAATGAAAGTTTATTTAGGCAGTCTCTAGTTAGGGCTGCTTCAAGAGGAAACAAACCATAGACACAGAACCTAAAACTACTTTATTTTGTCAATTTTCAAAGATCTAGCACAAACCGTGTTTCATTTAGAGTTCCCAAAACATCTATCTATATAGGAGAAAACGGAGTGAAACCTAAAAATTCAAACTCTTTCTGGAAACGAACGCTTCAACCTAGAAGAGTGAAAATTGGTCAGCCAAGTGGGCTTAGTGAACTGATCACTACCACAGAGAATCATCAAGATTGGGTGAAAAAATGTTTGAGGAGATTTCAGAAATCCAGTACTTTTGGACGCTTGGCACACCTTTCAAATGAAAGTGTATTTAGGCAGTCTCTAGGTAGGGCTGCTTCAAGAGGAAACAAACCATAGAGACAGAACCTAAAACTACTTTATTTTGTCAATTTTCAAAGAGCAAGCACAAACCGTGTTTCATTTAGAGTTCCCAACACATCTATCTATATAAAAGAAAACAGAGTGAAATCTAAAAATTCAAACTCTTACTGGAAACGAACGCTTCAACCTAGAGTGTGAAAATTGGGCAGCCAAGTGGACTTAGTGAACTGATCACTACCACAGAGAATCATCCAGATTTTGTGAAAAAATGTTTGCCGAGATTTAAGAAAACCAGTACTTTTGGACGCTTGGCACACCTTTCCAATGAAAATGTCTTTAGGCAGTCTCTGCTTAGGGCTGCTTCAAGAGGAAACAAACCTTAGAGACAGAACTTAGAACTACTTTACTTTGTCAAATTTCAAAGAGCTAGCACAAACCGTGTTTCATTTAGAGTTCCCAACACATCTATCTATATAGGAGAAAACAGAGTGATACCTAAAAATTCAAACTCTTACTGGAAACGAACGCTTCAACCTAGAAGAGTGAAAATTGGGCAGCCAAGTGGACTTAGTGAACTGATCATTACTACAGAGAATCATCAAGATTGGGTGAAAAAAATGTTTGCAGAGATTTCAGAAAACCAATACTTTTGGACGCTTGGCACACCTTTCCAATGAAATTGTATTTAGGCAGTCTCTAGGTAGGGCTGCTTCAAGAGGAAACTAACCATAGACAGAACCTAAAACTACTTTATTTTGACAAATTTCAAAGAGCTAGCACAAACCGTGTTTCATTTAGAGTTCCCAACACATCTATCTATATAGGAGAAAACAGAGTGAAACCTAAAAATTCAAACTCTTACTGGAAACGAACGCTTCAACCTAGAAGAGTGAAAATTGGGCAGCCAATTTGACTTAGTGAACTGATCACTACCACAGAGAATCATCAAGATTGGGTGAAAAAATGTTTGCCGAGATTTCAGAAAACCAGTACTTTTGGACGCTTGGCACACCTTTCAAATGAAAGTGTATTTAGGCAGTCTCTAGGTAGGGCTGCTTCAAGAGGAAACAAACCATAGAGACAGAACCTAAAACTACTTTATTTTGTCAATTTTCAAAGAGCAAGCACAAACCGTGTTTCATTTAGAGTTCCCAACACATCTATCTATATAGGAGAAAACAGAGTGAAACCTAAAAATTCAAACTCTTACTGGAAACGAACGCTTCAACCTAGATTGTGAAAATTGGGCAGCCAAGTGGACTTAGTGAACTGATCACTACCACAGAGAATCATCCAGATTGGGTGAAAAAATGTTTGCCGAGATTTAAGAAAACCAGTACTTTTGGACGCTTGGCACACCTTTCCAATGAAAATGTCTTTAGGCAGTCTCTGCTTCGGGCTGCTTCAAGAGGAAACAAACCTTAGAGACAGAACTTAGAACTACTTTATTTTGTCAAATTTCAAAGAGCTAGCACAAACCGTGTTTCATTTAGAGTTCCCAACACATCTATCTATATAGGAGAAAACAGAGTGATACCTAAAAATTCAAACTCTTACTGAAAACGAAGGCTTCAAACTAGAAGAGTGAAAATTGGGCAGCCAAGTGGACTTAGTGAACTGATCATTACTACAGAGAATCATCAAGATTGGGTGAAAAAAATGTTTGCCGAGATTTCAGAAAACCAGTACTTTTGGACGCTTGGCACACCTTTCCAATGAAAGTGTATTTAGGCAGTCTCTAGGTAGGGCTGCTTCAAGAGGAAACAAACCATAGAGACAGAACCTAAAACTACTTTATTTTGTCAATTTTCAAAGATCTAGCACAAACCGTGTTTTATTTAGAGTTCCAAACACATCTATCTATATAGGAGAAAACAGAGTGAAACCTAAAAATTCAAACTCTTACTGGAAACGAACGCTTCAACCTAGAAGAGTGAAAATTGGGCAGCCAAGTTGACTTAGTGAACTGATCACTACCACAGAGAATCATCAAGATTGGGTGAAAAAATGTTTGCCGAGATTTCAGAAAACCAGTACTTTTGGACGCTTGGCACACCTTTCCAATGAAAGTGTATTTAGGCAGTCTCCAGATAGGGCTGCTTCAAGAGGCAACAAACCATAGAGACAGAACCTAAAACTACTTTATTTTGTCAATTTTCATAGAGCTAGCACAAACCGTGTTTCATTTAGAGTTCCCAACACATCTATCTATATAGGAGATAACAGAGTGAAATCTAAAAATTCAAACTCTTACTGGAAACGAATGCTTCAACGTAGAAGAGTGAAAATTGGGCAGCCAAGTGGACTTAGTGCACTGATCACTACCACAGAGAATCATCAAGATTGGGTGAAAAAATGTTTGCCGAGATTTCAGAAAACCAGTACTTTTGGACGCTTGGCACAACTTTCCAATGAAAATGTCTTTAGGCAGTCTCTGCTTAGGGGTGCTTCAAGAGGAAACAAACCTTAGAGACAGAACTGAGAATTACTTTATTTTGTCAAATTTCAAAGAGCTAGCACAAACCGTGTTTCATTTAGAGTTCCCAACACATCTATCTATATAGGAGAAAACAGAGTGATACCTAAAAATTCAAACTCTTACTGGAAACGAACGCTTCAACCTAGAAGAATGAAAATTGGGCAGCCAAGTGGACGTAGTGAACTGACCAGTACCACAGAGAATCATCAAGATTGGGTGAAAAAATGTTTGCCGAGATTTCAGAAAACCAGTACTTTTGGACGCTTGGCACACCTTTCGAATGAAAGTGTATTTAGGCAGTCTCCAGATAGGGCTGCTTCAAGAGGCAACAAACCATAGAGACAGAACCTAAAACTACTTTATTTTGTCAATTTTCAAAGAGCTAGCACAAACCGTGTTTCATTTAGAGTTCCCAACACATGTATCTATATAGGAGAAAACAGAGTGAAACCTAAAGATTCAAACTCTTTCTGGAAACGAATGCTTCAACCTAGAAGAGTGAAAATTGGGCAGCCAAGTGGACTTAGTGCACTGACCACTACCACAGAGAATCATCAAGATTGGGTGAAAAAAAGGTTTGCCGAGATTTCAGAAAACCAGTACTTTTGGACGCTTGGCACACCTTTGCAATGAAAATGTCTTTAGGCAGTCTCTGCTTAGGGGTGCTCCGAAGGAAACAAACCTTAGAGACAGAACTTAGAACTACTTTATTTTGTCAATTTTCAAAGAGCTAGCACAAACCGTGTTTCATTTAGAGTTCCCAACACATCTATCTGTATAGGAGAAAACAGAGTGATACCTAAAATTTCAAACTCTTACTGGAAACGAACGCTTCAACCTAGAAGAGTGAAAATTGGGCAGCCAAGTGGACTTAGTGAACTGATCACTACCACAGAGAATCATCAAGATTGGGTGAAAAAATGTTTGACGAGATTTCAGAAAACCAGTACTTTTGGACGCTTGGCACACCTTTCCAATGAAAGTGTATTTAGGCAGTATCTAGTTAGGGCTGCTTCAAGAGGAAACAAACCATAGAGACAGAACCTAAAACTACTTTATTTGTCAATTTTCAAAGATCTAGCACAAACCGTGTTTCATTTAGAGTTCCAAACACATCTATCTATATAGGAGAAAACAGAGTGAAACCTAAAAATTCAAACTCTTACTGGAAACGAACGCTTCAACCTAGAAGAGTGAAAATTGGGCAGCCAAGTTGACTTAGTGAACTGATCACTACCACAGAGAATCATCAAGATTGGGTGAAAAAATATTTGCCGAGATTTCAGGAAACCAGTACTTTTGGACGCTTGGCACACCTTTCCAATGAAAGTGTATTTAGGCAGTCTCCAGACAGGGCTGCTTCAAGGGGCAACAAACCATAGAGACAGAACCTAAAACTACTTTATTTTGTCAATTTTCAAACATCTAGCACAAACCGTGTTTCATTTAGAGTTCCCAACACATCTAACTATATAGGAGAAAACAGAGTGAAACCTAAAAATTCAAACTCTAACTGGAAACGAACGCTTCAACCTAGAAGAATGAAAATTGGGCAGCCAGGTGTGCTTAGTGAACTGATCATTAGAACAATGTCTCATCAAGATTGGGTGAAAAAAGGTTTGCCGAGATTTCAGAAAACCAGTACTTTTGGACGCTTGGCACACCTTTCCAATGAAAATGTCTTTAGGCAGTATCTGCTTAGGGCTGCTTCAAGAGGAAACAAACCTTAGAGACAGAACTTAGAACTACTTTATTTTGTCAAATTTCAAAGAGCCAGCACAAACCGTGTTTCATTTAGAGTTCCCAACAATCTATCTATATAGGAGAAAACAGAGTGATACCTAAAAATTCAAACTCTTACTGGAAACGAACGCTTCAACCTAGAAGAGTGAAAATTGGGCAGCCAAGTGGACTTAGTGAACTGATCATTACTACAGAGAATCATCAAGATTGGGTGAAAAAAATGTTTGCCGAGATTTCAGAAAACCAGTACTTTTGGACGCTTGGCACACCTTTCCAATGAAAGTGTATTTAGGCAGTCTCCAGATAGGGCTGCTTCAAGAGGCAACAAACCATAGAGACAGAACCTAAAACTACTTTATTTTGTCAATTTTCAAAGAGCTAGCCCAAACCGTGTTTCATTTAGAGTTCCCAACACATCTATCTATATAGGAGATAACAGAGTGAAACCTAAAAATTCAAACTCTTACTGGAAACGAATGCTTCAACTTAGAATAGTGAAAATTGGGCAGCCAAGTGGACTTAGTGCACTGATCACTACCACAGAGAATCATCAAGATTGGGTGAAAAAAGGTTTGCTGAGATTTCAGAAAACCAGTGCTTTTGGACGCTTGGCACACCTTTCCAATGAAAATGTCTTTAGGCAGTCTCTGCTTAGGGGTGCTTCAAGAGGAAACAAACCTTAGAGACAGAACTGAGAACTACTTTATTTTGTCAATTTTCAAAGAGCTAGCACAAACCGTGTTTCATTTAGAGTTCCCAATACATCTATCTATATAGGAGAAAACAGAGTGATACCTAAAAATTCAAACTCTTACTGGAAACGAACGCTTCAACCTAGAAGAGTGAAAATTGGGCAGCAAAGTGGACGTAGTGAACTGATAAGTACCACAGAGAATCATCAAGATTGGGTGAAAAAATGTTTGCCGAGATTTCAGAAAACCAGTACTTTTGGACGCTTGGCAGACCTTTCCAATGAAAGTGTATTTAGGGAGTCTCTCGGTAGGGCTACTTCAAGAGTAAACAAACCAAAGAGGCAGAACCTAAAACGACTTTATTTTGACAAATTTCAAAGAGCTAGCACAAACGGTGTTTCATTTAGAGTTCCCAACACATCTATCTATATAGGAGAAAACAGAGTGATACCTAAAAATTCAAACTCTAACTGGAAACGAACGCTTCAACCTAGAAGAGTGAAAATTTGGCAGCCAGGTGGACTTAGTGAACTGATCATTACTACAGAGAATCATCAAGATTGGGTGAAAAAAATGTTTGCCGAGATTTCAGAAAACCAGTACTTTTGGACGCTTGGCACACCTTTCCAATGAAAGTAAATTTAGGCAGTCTCTAGGTAGGGCTGCTTCAAGAGGAAACAAAGCATAGAGACAGAACCTAAAACTACTTTATTTGGTCAATTTTCAAAGATCTAGCACAAACCGTGTTTATTTAGAGTTCCAAACACATCTATCTATATAGGAGAAAACAGAGTGAAACCTAAAAATTCAAACTCTTACTGGAAACGAACGCTTCAACCTAGAAGAGTGAAAATTGGGCAGTCAAGTGGACTTAGTGAACTGATCACTACCACAGAGAATCATCAAGATTGGGTGAAAAAATGTTTGCCGAGATTTCAGAAAACCAGTACTTTTGGACGCTTGGCACACCTTTCCAATGAAAGTGTATTTAGGCAGTCTCCAGATAGGGCTGCTTCAAGAGGAAACAAACCTTAGAGACAGAACTTAGAACTACTTTATTTTGTCAATTTTCAAAGAGCTAGCACAAACCGTATTTCATTTAGAGTTCCCAACACATCTATCTATATAGGAGAAAACAGAGTAAAACCTAAAAATTCAAACTCTTACTGGCAACGAACGCTTCAACCTAGAAGAGTGAAAATTGGGCAGCCAAGTGGACTTAGTGAACTGGTCATTACCACAGAGAATCATCAAGATTGGGTGAAAAAAAGTTTGCCGAGATTTCAGAAAACCAGTACTTTTGGACGCTTGGCACACCTTTCAAATGAAAGTTTATTTAGGCAGTCTCTAGTTAGGGCTGCTTCAAGAGGAAACACACCATAGACACAGAACCTAAAACTACTTTATTTTGTCAATTTTCAAAGATCTAGCACAAACCGTGTTTCATTTAGAGTTCCCAAAACATCTATCTATATAGGAGAAAACGGAGTGAAACCTAAAAATTTAAACTCTTTCTGGAAACGAACGCTTCAACCTAGAAGAGTGAAAATTGGGCAGCCAAGTGGGCTTAGTGAACTGATCACTACCACAGAGAATCATCAAGATTGGGTGAAAAAATGTTTGCCGAGATTTCAGAAATCCAGTACTTTTGGACGCTTGGCACACCTTTCAAATGAAAGTGTATTTAGGCAGTCTCTAGGTAGGGCTGCTTCAAGAGGAAACAAACCATAGAGACAGAACCTAAAACTACTTTATTTTGTCAATTTTCAAAGAGCTAGCACAAACCGTGTTTCATTTAGAGTTCCCAACACATCTATCTATATAGGAGAAAACAGAGTGAAACCTAAAAATTCAAACTCTTACTGGAAACGAATGCTTCAACCTAGAGTGTGAAAATTGGGCAGCCAAGTGAACTTAGTGCACTGATCACTACCACAGAGAATCATCAAGATTGGGTGAAAAAATGTTTGCAGAGATTTCAGAAAACCAGTACTTTTGGACGCTTGGCACACCTTTCCAATGAAAATGTCTTTAGGCAGTCTCTGCTTAGGGGTGCTTCAAGAGGAAACAAACCTTAGAGACAGAACTGAGAACTACTTTATTTTGTCAATTTTCAAAGAGCTAGCACAAACCGTGTTTCATTTAGAGTTCCCAACACATCTATCTATATAGGAGAAAACAGAGTGATACCTAAAAATTCAAACTCTTACTGGAAACGAACGCTTCAACCTAGAAAAATGAAAATTGGGCAGCCAAGTGGACGTAGTGAACTGATCAGTACCACAGAGAATCATCAAAATTGTGTGAAAAAATGTTTGCCGAAATTTCAGAAAACCAGTAGTTTTGGACGCTTGGCACACCTTTCCAATGAAAGTGTATTTAGGCAGACTCTAGGTAGGGCTACTTCAAGAGGAAACAAACCATAGAGACAGAAACTAAAACTACTTTATTTTGACAAATTTCAAAGAGCTAGCACAAACCGTGTTTCATGTAGAGTTCCAAACACATCTATCTATATAAGAGAAAACAGAGTGAAACCTAATATTCCAAACTCTTACTGGAAACGAACGCTTCAACCTAGAAGAGTGAAAATTGGGCAGCCAAGTGGACTTCGTCAACTGATCATTACCACAGAGAATCATCAAGATTGGGTGAAAAAAATGTTTGCCGAGATTTCAGAAATCCAGTACTTTTGGAAGCTTGGCAGACCTTTCCAATGAAAGTGTATTTAGGCAGTCTCTAGTTAGGGCTGCTTCAAGAGGAAACAAACCATAGAGACAGAACCTAAAACTCCTTTATTTTGTCAATTTTCAAAGATCTAGCACAAACCGTGTTTCATTTAGAGTTCGCAACACATCTATCTATATAGGAGATAACAGTGTGAAACCTAAAAATTCAAACTCTTACTGGAAACGAATGCTTCAACCTAGAAGAGTGAAAATGGGCAGCCAAGTGGACTTAGTGCACTGATCACTACCACAGAGAATCATCAAGATTGGGTGAAAAAATGTTTGCCGAGATTTCAGAAAACCAGTACTTTTGGACGCTTGGCACACCTTTCCCTTGAAAATGTCTTTAGGTAGTCTCTGCTTAGGGGTGCTTCAAGAGGAAACAAACCTTAGAGACAGAACTGAGAACTACTTTATTTTGTCAATTTTCAAAGAGCTAGCACAAACCGTGTTTCATTTAGAGTTCCCAACACATCTATCTATATAGGAGAAAACAGAGTGATACCTAAAAATTCAAACTCTTACTGGAAACGAACGCTTCAACCTAGAAGAGTGAAAATTGGGCAGTCAAGTGGACTTAGTGAACTGATCACTACCACAGAGAATCATCAAGATTGGGTGAAAAAATGTTTGCCGAGATTTCAGAAAACCAGTACTTTTGGACGCTTGGCACACCTTTCGAATGAAAGTGTATTTAGGCAGTCTCCAGATAGGGCTGCTTCAAGAGGCAACAAACCATAGAGACAGAACCTAAAACTACTTTATTTTGTCAATTTTCAAAGAGCTAGCACAAACCGTGTTTCATTTAGAGTTCCCAACACATGTATCTATATAGGAGAAAACAGAGTGAAACCTAAAGATTCAAACTCTTTCTGGAAACGAATGCTTCAACCTAGAAGAGTGAAAATTGGGCAGCCAAGTGGACTTAGTGCACTGACCACTACCACAGAGAATCATCAAGATTGGGTGAAAAAAAGGTTTGCCGAGATTTCAGAAAACCAGTACTTTTGGACGCTTGGCACACCTTTGCAATGAAAATGTCTTTAGGCAGTCTCTGCTTAGGGGTGCTCCGAAGGAAACAAACCTTAGAGACAGAACTTAGAACTACTTTATTTTGTCAATTTTCAAAGAGCTAGCACAAACCGTGTTTCATTTAGAGTTCCCAACACATCTATCTATATAGGAGAAAACAGAGTGATACCTAAAATTTCAAACTCTTACTGGAAACGAACGCTTCAACCTAGAAGAGTGAAAATTGGGCAGCCAAGTGGACTTAGTGAACTGATCACTACCACAGAGAATCATCAAGATTGGGTGAAAAAATGTTTGACGAGATTTCAGAAAACCAGTACTTTTGGACGCTTGGCACACCTTTCCAATGAAAGTGTATTTAGGCAGTATCTAGTTAGGGCTGCTTCAAGAGGAAACAAACCATAGAGACAGAACCTAAAACTACTTTATTTGTCAATTTTCAAAGATCTAGCACAAACCGTGTTTCATTTAGAGTTCCAAACACATCTATCTATATAGGAGAAAACAGAGTGAAACCTAAAAATTCAAACTCTTACTGGAAACGAACGCTTCAACCTAGAAGAGTGAAAATTGGGCAGCCAAGTTGACTTAGTGAACTGATCACTACCACAGAGAATCATCAAGATTGGGTGAAAAAATATTTGCCGAGATTTCAGGAAACCAGTACTTTTGGACGCTTGGCACACCTTTCCAATGAAAGTGTATTTAGGCAGTCTCCAGACAGGGCTGCTTCAAGGGGCAACAAACCATAGAGACAGAACCTAAAACTACTTTATTTTGTCAATTTTCAAACATCTAGCACAAACCGTGTTTCATTTAGAGTTCCCAACACATCTAACTATATAGGAGAAAACAGAGTGAAACCTAAAAATTCAAACTCTAACTGGAAACGAACGCTTCAACCTAGAAGAATGAAAATTGGGCAGCCAGGTGTGCTTAGTGAACTGATCATTAGAACAATGTCTCATCAAGATTGGGTGAAAAAAGGTTTGCCGAGATTTCAGAAAACCAGTACTTTTGGACGCTTGGCACACCTTTCCAATGAAAATGTCTTTAGGCAGTATCTGCTTAGGGCTGCTTCAAGAGGAAACAAACCTTAGAGACAGAACTTAGAACTACTTTATTTTGTCAAATTTCAAAGAGCCAGCACAAACCGTGTTTCATTTAGAGTTCCCAACAATCTATCTATATAGGAGAAAACAGAGTGATACCTAAAAATTCAAACTCTTACTGGAAACGAACGCTTCAACCTAGAAGAGTGAAAATTGGGCAGCCAAGTGGACTTAGTGAACTGATCATTACTACAGAGAATCATCAAGATTGGGTGAAAAAAATGTTTGCCGAGATTTCAGAAAACCAGTACTTTTGGACGCTTGGCACACCTTTCCAATGAAAGTGTATTTAGGCAGTCTCCAGATAGGGCTGCTTCAAGAGGCAACAAACCATAGAGACAGAACCTAAAACTACTTTATTTTGTCAATTTTCAAAGAGCTAGCCCAAACCGTGTTTCATTTAGAGTTCCCAACACATCTATCTATATAGGAGATAACAGAGTGAAACCTAAAAATTCAAACTCTTACTGGAAACGAATGCTTCAACTTAGAATAGTGAAAATTGGGCAGCCAAGTGGACTTAGTGCACTGATCACTACCACAGAGAATCATCAAGATTGGGTGAAAAAAGGTTTGCTGAGATTTCAGAAAACCAGTGCTTTTGGACGCTTGGCACACCTTTCCAATGAAAATGTCTTTAGGCAGTCTCTGCTTAGGGGTGCTTCAAGAGGAAACAAACCTTAGAGACAGAACTGAGAACTACTTTATTTTGTCAATTTTCAAAGAGCTAGCACAAACCGTGTTTCATTTAGAGTTCCCAATACATCTATCTATATAGGAGAAAACAGAGTGATACCTAAAAATTCAAACTCTTACTGGAAACGAACGCTTCAACCTAGAAGAGTGAAAATTGGGCAGCAAAGTGGACGTAGTGAACTGATAAGTACCACAGAGAATCATCAAGATTGGGTGAAAAAATGTTTGCCGAGATTTCAGAAAACCAGTACTTTTGGACGCTTGGCAGACCTTTCCAATGAAAGTGTATTTAGGGAGTCTCTCGGTAGGGCTACTTCAAGAGTAAACAAACCAAAGAGGCAGAACCTAAAACGACTTTATTTTGACAAATTTCAAAGAGCTAGCACAAACGGTGTTTCATTTAGAGTTCCAAACACATCTATCTATATGGGAGAAAACAGAGTGAAACCTAAAATTTCAAACTCTTACTGGAAACGAATGCTTCAACCTAGAAGAGTGAAAATTGGGCAGCCAAGTGGACGTCGTGAACTGATCATTACCACAGAGAATCATCAAGATTGGGTGAAAAAAATGTTTGCCGAGATTTCAGAAAACCAGTACTTTTGGACGCTTGGCACACCTTTCCAATGAAAGTGTATTTAGGCAGTCTCTAGTTAGGGCTGCTTCAGGAGGAAACAAACCATAGAGACAGAACCTAAAACTACTTTATTTTGTCAAATTTCAAAGAGCTAGCACAAACCGTGTTTCATTTAGAGTTCCCAACACATCTATCTATATAGGAGAAAACAGAGTGATACCTAAAAATTCAAACTCTAACTGGAAACGAACGCTTCAACCTAGAAGAGTGAAAATTTGGCAGCCAGGTGGACTTAGTGAACTGATCATTACTACAGAGAATCATCAAGATTGGGTGAAAAAAATGTTTGCCGAGATTTCAGAAAACCAGTACTTTTGGACGCTTGGCACACCTTTCCAATGAAAGTAAATTTAGGCAGTCTCTAGGTAGGGCTGCTTCAAGAGGAAACAAAGCATAGAGACAGAACCTAAAACTACTTTATTTGGTCAATTTTCAAAGATCTAGCACAAACCGTGTTTATTTAGAGTTCCAAACACATCTATCTATATAGGAGAAAACAGAGTGAAACCTAAAAATTCAAACTCTTACTGGAAACGAACGCTTCAACCTAGAAGAGTGAAAATTGGGCAGTCAAGTGGACTTAGTGAACTGATCACTACCACAGAGAATCATCAAGATTGGGTGAAAAAATGTTTGCCGAGATTTCAGAAAACCAGTACTTTTGGACGCTTGGCACACCTTTCCAATGAAAGTGTATTTAGGCAGTCTCCAGATAGGGCTGCTTCAAGAGAAAACAAACCTTAGAGACAGAACTTAGAACTACTTTATTTTGTCAATTTTCAAAGAGCTAGCACAAACCGTATTTCATTTAGAGTTCCCAACACATCTATCTATATAGGAGAAAACAGAGTAAAACCTAAAAATTCAAACTCTTACTGGCAACGAACGCTTCAACCTAGAAGAGTGAAAATTGGGCAGCCAAGTGGACTTAGTGAACTGGTCATTACCACAGAGAATCATCAAGATTGGGTGAAAAAAAGTTTGCCGAGATTTCAGAAAACCAGTACTTTTGGACGCTTGGCACACCTTTCAAATGAAAGTTTATTTAGGCAGTCTCTAGTTAGGGCTGCTTCAAGAGGAAACACACCATAGACACAGAACCTAAAACTACTTTATTTTGTCAATTTTCAAAGATCTAGCACAAACCGTGTTTCATTTAGAGTTCCCAAAACATCTATCTATATAGGAGAAAACGGAGTGAAACCTAAAAATTTAAACTCTTTCTGGAAACGAACGCTTCAACCTAGAAGAGTGAAAATTGGGCAGCCAAGTGGGCTTAGTGAACTGATCACTACCACAGAGAATCATCAAGATTGGGTGAAAAAATGTTTGCCGAGATTTCAGAAATCCAGTACTTTTGGACGCTTGGCACACCTTTCAAATGAAAGTGTATTTAGGCAGTCTCTAGGTAGGGCTGCTTCAAGAGGAAACAAACCATAGAGACAGAACCTAAAACTACTTTATTTTGTCAATTTTCAAAGAGCTAGCACAAACCGTGTTTCATTTAGAGTTCCCAACACATCTATCTATATAGGAGAAAACAGAGTGAAACCTAAAAATTCAAACTCTTACTGGAAACGAACGCTTCAACCTAGAGTGTGAAAATTGGGCAGCCAAGTGGACTTAGTGAACTGATCACTACCACAGAGAATCATCCAGATTGGGTGAAAAAATGTTTGCCGAGATTTAAGAAAACCAGTACTTTTGGACGCCTGGCACACCTTTCCAATGAAAATGTCTTTAGGCAGTCTCTGCTTAGGGCTGCTTCAAGAGGAAACAAACCATAGAGACAGAACTTAGAACTACTTTATTTTGTCAAATTTCAAAGAGCTAGCCCAAACCGTGTTTCATTTAGAGTTCCCAACACATCTATCTATATAGGAGAAAACAGAGTGATACCTAAAAATTCAAACTCTTACTGGAAACGAACGCTTCAACCTAGAAGAGTGAAAATTGGGCAGCCAAGTGGACTTAGTGAACTGATCATTACTACAGAGAATCATCAAGATTGGGTGAAAAAAATGTTTGCCGAGATTTCAGAAAACCAATACTTTTGGACGCTTGGCACACCTTTCCAATGAAAGTGTATTTAGGCAGTCTCTAGGTAGGGCTGCTTCAAGAGGAAACAAACCATAGAGACAGAACCTAAAACTACTTTATTTTGTCAATTTTCAAAGATCTAGCACAAACCGTGTTTTATTTAGAGTTCCAAACACATCTATCTATATAGGAGAAAACAGAGTGAAACCTAAAAATTCAAACTCTTACTGGAAACGAACGCTTCAACCTAGAAGAGTGAAAATTGGGCAGCCAAGTTGACTTAGTGAACTGTTCACTACCACAGAGAATCATCAAGATTGGGTGAAAAAATGTTTGCCGAGATTTCAGAAAACCAGTACTTTTGGACGCTTGGCACACCTTTCCAATGAAAGTGTATTTAGGCAGTCTCCAGATAGGGCTGCTTCAAGAGGCAACAAACCATAGAGACAGAACCTAAAACTACTTTATTTTGTCAATTTTCATAGAGCTAGCACAAACCGTGTTTCATTTAGAGTTCCCAACACATCTATCTATATAGGAGATAACAGAGTGAAACCTAAAAATTCAAACTCTTACTGGAAACGAACGCTTCAACCTAGAGTGTGAAAATTGGGCAGCCAAGTGGACTTAGTGAACTGATCACTACCACAGAGTATCATCCAGATTGGGTGAAAAATTGTTTGCCGAGATAAGAAAACCAGTACTTTTGGACGCTTGACACACCTTTCCAATGAAAATGTCTTTAGTCAGTCTCTGCTTAGGGCTGCTTCAAGAGGAAACAAACCATAGAGACAGAACCTAAAACTACTTTATTTTGTCAATTTTCAAAGATCTAGCACAAACCGTGTTTTATTTAGAGTTCCAAACACATCTATCTATATAGGAAAAAACAGAGTGAAACCTAAAAATTCAAACTCTTACTGGAAACGAACGCTTCAACCTAGAAGAGTGAAAATTGGGCAGCCAAGTTGACTTAGTGAACTGATCACTACCACAGAGAATCATCAAGATTGGGTGAAAAAATGTTTGCCGAGATTTCAGAAAACCAGTACTTTTGGACGCTTGGCACACCTTTCCAATGAAAGTGTATTTAGGCAGTCTCCAGATAGGGCTGCTTCAAGAGGAAACAAACCATAGAGACAGAACCTAAAACTACTTTATTTTGTCAATTTTCATAGAGCTAGCACAAACCGTGTTTCATTTAGAGTTCCCAACACATCTATCTATATAGGAGATAACAGAGTGAAACCTAAAAATTCAAACTCTTACTGGAAACGAACGCTTCAACCTAGAGTGTGAAAATTGGGCAGCCAAGTGGACTTAGTGAACTGATCACTACCACAGAGTATCATCCAGATTGGGTGAAAAAATGTTTGCCGAGATTTAAGAAAACCAGTACTTTTGGACGCTTGGCACACCTTTCCAATGAAAATGTCTTTAGGCAGTCTCTGCTTAGGGCTGCTTCAAGAGGAAACAAACCATAGAGACAGAACCTAAAACTACTTTATTTTGTCAATTTTCAAAGATCTAGCACAAACCGTGTTTTATTTAGAGTTCCAAACACATCTATCTATATAGGAGAAAACAGAGTGAAACCTAAAAATTCAAACTCTTACTGGAAACGAATGCTTCAACGTAGAAGAGTGAAAATTGGGCAGCCAAGTGAACTTAGTGCACTGATCACTACCACAGAGAATCATCAAGATTGGGTGAAAAAATGTTTGCCGAGATTTCAGAAAACCAGTACTTTTGGACGCTTGGCACACCTTTCCAATGAAAATGTCTTTAGGCAGTCTCTGCTTAGGGGTGCTTCAAGAGGAAACAAACCTTAGAGACAGAACTGAGAACTACTTTATTTTGTCAATTTTCAAAGAGCTAGCACAAACCGTGTTTCATTTAGAGTTCCCAACACATCTATCTATATAGGAGAAAACAGAGTGATACCTAAAAATTCAAACTCTTACTGGAAACGAACGCTTCAACCTAGAAAAATGAAAATTGGGCAGCCAAGTGGACGTAGTGAACTGATCAGTACCACAGAGAATCATCAAAATTGTGTGAAAAAATGTTTGCCGAAATTTCAGAAAACCAGTAGTTTTGGACGCTTGGCACACCTTTCCAATGAAAGTGTATTTAGGCAGACTCTAGGTAGGGCTACTTCAAGAGGAAACAAACCATAGAGACAGAAACTAAAACTACTTTATTTTGACAAATTTCAAAGAGCTAGCACAAACCGTGTTTCATGTAGAGTTCCAAACACATCTATCTATATAAGAGAAAACAGAGTGAAACCTAATATTCCAAACTCTTACTGGAAACGAACGCTTCAACCTAGAAGAGTGAAAATTGGGCAGCCAAGTGGACTTCGTCAACTGATCATTACCACAGAGAATCATCAAGATTGGGTGAAAAAAATGTTTGCCGAGATTTCAGAAATCCAGTACTTTTGGAAGCTTGGCAGACCTTTCCAATGAAAGTGTATTTAGGCAGTCTCTAGTTAGGGCTGCTTCAAGAGGAAACAAACCATAGAGACAGAACCTAAAACTACTTTATTTTGTCAATTTTCAAAGATCTAGCACAAACCGTGTTTCATTTAGAGTTCGCAACACATCTATCTATATAGGAGATAACAGTGTGAAACCTAAAAATTCAAACTCTTACTGGAAACGAATGCTTCAACCTAGAAGAGTGAAAATGGGCAGCCAAGTGGACTTAGTGCACTGATCACTACCACAGAGAATCATCAAGATTGGGTGAAAAAATGTTTGCCGAGATTTCAGAAAACCAGTACTTTTGGACGCTTGGCACACCTTTCCCTTGAAAATGTCTTTAGGTAGTCTCTGCTTAGGGGTGCTTCAAGAGGAAACAAACCTTAGAGACAGAACTGAGAACTACTTTATTTTGTCAATTTTCAAAGAGCTAGCACAAACCGTGTTTCATTTAGAGTTCCCAACACATCTATCTATATAGGAGAAAACAGAGTGATACCTAAAAATTCAAACTCTTACTGGAAACGAACGCTTCAACCTAGAAGAGTGAAAATTGGGCAGTCAAGTGGACTTAGTGAACTGATCACTACCACAGAGAATCATCAAGATTGGGTGAAAAAATGTTTGCCGAGATTTCAGAAAACCAGTACTTTTGGACGCTTGGCACACCTTTCGAATGAAAGTGTATTTAGGCAGTCTCCAGATAGGGCTGCTTCAAGAGGCAACAAACCATAGAGACAGAACCTAAAACTACTTTATTTTGTCAATTTTCAAAGAGCTAGCACAAACCGTGTTTCATTTAGAGTTCCCAACACATGTATCTATATAGGAGAAAACAGAGTGAAACCTAAAGATTCAAACTCTTTCTGGAAACGAATGCTTCAACCTAGAAGAGTGAAAATTGGGCAGCCAAGTGGACTTAGTGCACTGACCACTACCACAGAGAATCATCAAGATTGGGTGAAAAAAAGGTTTGCCGAGATTTCAGAAAACCAGTACTTTTGGACGCTTGGCACACCTTTGCAATGAAAATGTCTTTAGGCAGTCTCTGCTTAGGGGTGCTCCGAAGGAAACAAACCTTAGAGACAGAACTTAGAACTACTTTATTTTGTCAATTTTCAAAGAGCTAGCACAAACCGTGTTTCATTTAGAGTTCCCAACACATCTATCTATATAGGAGAAAACAGAGTGATACCTAAAATTTCAAACTCTTACTGGAAACGAACGCTTCAACCTAGAAGAGTGAAAATTGGGCAGCCAAGTGGACTTAGTGAACTGATCACTACCACAGAGAATCATCAAGATTGGGTGAAAAAATGTTTGACGAGATTTCAGAAAACCAGTACTTTTGGACGCTTGGCACACCTTTCCAATGAAAGTGTATTTAGGCAGTATCTAGTTAGGGCTGCTTCAAGAGGAAACAAACCATAGAGACAGAACCTAAAACTACTTTATTTGTCAATTTTCAAAGATCTAGCACAAACCGTGTTTCATTTAGAGTTCCAAACACATCTATCTATATAGGAGAAAACAGAGTGAAACCTAAAAATTCAAACTCTTACTGGAAACGAACGCTTCAACCTAGAAGAGTGAAAATTGGGCAGCCAAGTTGACTTAGTGAACTGATCACTACCACAGAGAATCATCAAGATTGGGTGAAAAAATATTTGCCGAGATTTCAGGAAACCAGTACTTTTGGACGCTTGGCACACCTTTCCAATGAAAGTGTATTTAGGCAGTCTCCAGACAGGGCTGCTTCAAGGGGCAACAAACCATAGAGACAGAACCTAAAACTACTTTATTTTGTCAATTTTCAAACATCTAGCACAAACCGTGTTTCATTTAGAGTTCCCAACACATCTAACTATATAGGAGAAAACAGAGTGAAACCTAAAAATTCAAACTCTAACTGGAAACGAACGCTTCAACCTAGAAGAATGAAAAT
The DNA here is from genome assembly GCF_048772815.1 of Callospermophilus lateralis. Classification (NCBI taxonomy): domain Eukaryota; kingdom Metazoa; phylum Chordata; class Mammalia; order Rodentia; family Sciuridae; genus Callospermophilus; species Callospermophilus lateralis. The sequence continues at coordinate 29,769 of NW_027517624.1, forward strand.
TGGGCAGCCAGGTGTGCTTAGTGAACTGATCATTAGAACAATGTCTCATCAAGATTGGGTGAAAAAAGGTTTGCCGAGATTTCAGAAAACCAGTACTTTTGGACGCTTGGCACACCTTTCCAATGAAAATGTCTTTAGGCAGTATCTGCTTAGGGCTGCTTCAAGAGGAAACAAACCTTAGAGACAGAACTTAGAACTACTTTATTTTGTCAAATTTCAAAGAGCCAGCACAAACCGTGTTTCATTTAGAGTTCCCAACAATCTATCTATATAGGAGAAAACAGAGTGATACCTAAAAATTCAAACTCTTACTGGAAACGAACGCTTCAACCTAGAAGAGTGAAAATTGGGCAGCCAAGTGGACTTAGTGAACTGATCATTACTACAGAGAATCATCAAGATTGGGTGAAAAAAATGTTTGCCGAGATTTCAGAAAACCAGTACTTTTGGACGCTTGGCACACCTTTCCAATGAAAGTGTATTTAGGCAGTCTCCAGATAGGGCTGCTTCAAGAGGCAACAAACCATAGAGACAGAACCTAAAACTACTTTATTTTGTCAATTTTCAAAGAGCTAGCCCAAACCGTGTTTCATTTAGAGTTCCCAACACATCTATCTATATAGGAGATAACAGAGTGAAACCTAAAAATTCAAACTCTTACTGGAAACGAATGCTTCAACTTAGAATAGTGAAAATTGGGCAGCCAAGTGGACTTAGTGCACTGATCACTACCACAGAGAATCATCAAGATTGGGTGAAAAAAGGTTTGCTGAGATTTCAGAAAACCAGTGCTTTTGGACGCTTGGCACACCTTTCCAATGAAAATGTCTTTAGGCAGTCTCTGCTTAGGGGTGCTTCAAGAGGAAACAAACCTTAGAGACAGAACTGAGAACTACTTTATTTTGTCAATTTTCAAAGAGCTAGCACAAACCGTGTTTCATTTAGAGTTCCCAATACATCTATCTATATAGGAGAAAACAGAGTGATACCTAAAAATTCAAACTCTTACTGGAAACGAACGCTTCAACCTAGAAGAGTGAAAATTGGGCAGCAAAGTGGACGTAGTGAACTGATAAGTACCACAGAGAATCATCAAGATTGGGTGAAAAAATGTTTGCCGAGATTTCAGAAAACCAGTACTTTTGGACGCTTGGCAGACCTTTCCAATGAAAGTGTATTTAGGGAGTCTCTCGGTAGGGCTACTTCAAGAGTAAACAAACCAAAGAGGCAGAACCTAAAACGACTTTATTTTGACAAATTTCAAAGAGCTAGCACAAACGGTGTTTCATTTAGAGTTCCAAACACATCTATCTATATGGGAGAAAACAGAGTGAAACCTAAAATTTCAAACTCTTACTGGAAACGAATGCTTCAACCTAGAAGAGTGAAAATTGGGCAGCCAAGTGGACGTCGTGAACTGATCATTACCACAGAGAATCATCAAGATTGGGTGAAAAAAATGTTTGCCGAGATTTCAGAAAACCAGTACTTTTGGACGCTTGGCACACCTTTCCAAGGAAAGTGTATTTAGGCAGTCTCTAGTTAGGACTGCTTCAGGAGGAAACAAACCATAGAGACAGAACCTAAAACTACTTTATTTTGTCAATTTTCAAAGATCTAGCACAAACCGTATTTCATTTAGAGTTCCCAACACATCTATCTATATAGGAGAAAACAGAGTAAAACCTAAAAATTCAAACTCTTACTGGCAACGAACGCTTCAACCTAGAAGAGTGAAAATTGGGCAGCCAAGTGGACTTAGTGAACTGGTCATTACCACAGAGAATCATCAAGATTGGGTGAAAAAAAGTTTGCCGAGATTTCAGAAAACCAGTACTTTTGGACGCTTGGCACACCTTTCCAATGAAAGTGTATTTAGGCAGTCTCCAGATAGGGCTGCTTCAAGAGGCAACAAACCATAGAGACAGAACCTAAAAACTACTTTATTTTGTCAATTTTCAAAGAGCTAGCACAAACCGTGTTTCATTTAGAGTTCCCAACAAATGAATCTATATAGGAGAAAACAGAGTGAAACCTAAAGATTCAAACTCTTTCTGGAAACGAATGCTTCAACCTAGAAGAGTGAAAATTGGGCAGCCAAGTGGACTTAGTGCACTGATCACTACCACAGAGAATCATCAAGATTGGGTGAAAAAATGTTTGAAGATTTCAGAAAACCAGTACCTTTGGACGCTTGGCACACCTTTCCAATGAAAATGTCTTTAGGCAGTCTCTGCTTAGGGGTGCTTCAAGAGGCAACAAACCTTAGAGACAGAACTTAGAACTACTTTATTTTGTCAATTTTCAAAGAGCTAGCACCTACCGTGTTTCATTTAGAGTTCCCAACACATCTATCTATATAGGAAAAAACAGAGTGATACCTAAAAATTCAAACTCTTACTGGAAACGAACGCTTCAACCTAGAAGAGTGAAAATTGGGCAGCCAAGTGGACTTAGTGAACTGATCATTACCACAGAGAATCATCAAGATTGGGTGAAAAAATGTTTGCCGAGATTTCAGAAAACCAGTACTTTTGGACGCTTGGCACACCTTTCCAATGAAAATGTCTTTAGGCAGTCTCTGCTTAGGGCGGCATCAAGAGGAAACAAACCTTAGAGACAGAAGTTAGAACTACTTTATTTTGTCAATTTTCAAAGAGCTAGCACAAACCGTGTTTCATTTAGAGATCCCAACATATCTATCTATATAGGAGAAAACCGAGTAAAACCTAAAAATTCAAACTCTTACTGGAAAGGAACGCTTCAACCTAGAAGAGTGAAAATTGGGCAGCCAAGTGGGCTTAGTGAACTGATCACTACCACAGAGAATCATCAAGATTGGGTGAAAAAATGTTTGCCGAGATTTCAGAAAACCAGTACTTTTGAACGCTTGGCACACCTTTCCAATGAAAGTGTATTTAGGCAGTCTCTAGTTAGGGCTGCTTCAGGAGGAAACAAACCATAGAGACAGAACCTAAAACTACTTTATTTTGTCAATTTTCAAAGATCTAGCACAAACCGTGTTTCATTTAGAGTTCCAAACACATCTATCTATATAGGAGAAAACAGAGTGAAACCTAAAAATTCAAACTCTTACTGGAAACGAACGCTTCAACCTAGAAGAGTGAAAATTGGGCAGCCAAGTTGACTTAGTGAACTGATCACTACCACAGAGAATCATCAAGATTGGGTGAAAAAATGTTTGCCGAGATTTCAGAAAACCAGTACTTTTGGACGCTTGGCACACCTTTCCAATGAAAGTGTATTTAGGCAGTCTCCAGATAGGGCTGCTTCAAGAGGCAACAAACCATAGAGACAGAACCTAAAACTACTTTATTTTTTCAATTATCAAAGAGCTAGCACAAACCGTGTTTCATTTGGACTTCCCAACACATCTATCTATATAGGAGAAAACAGAGTGAAACCTAAAAATTCAAACTCTTATTGGAAACGAACGCTTCAACCTAGAGTGTGAAAATTAGGCAGCCAAGTGGGCTTAGTGAACTGATCATTACCACAATGTCTCATCAAGATTGGGTGAAAAAAGGTTTGCCGAGATTTCAGGAAACCAGTACTTTTGGACGCTTGGCACACCTTTCCAATGAAAATGTCTTTAGGCAGTCTCTGCTTAGGGCTGCTTCAAGAGGAAACAAACCTTAGAGACAGAACTTAGAGCTACTTTATTTTGTCAAATTTCAAAGAGCTAGCACAAACCGTGTTTCATTTAGAGTTCCCAACACATCTATCTATATAGGAGAAAACAGAGTGATACCTAAAAATTCAAACTCTTATTGGAAACGAACGCTTCAACCTAGAAGAGTGAAAATTGGGCAGCCAAGTAGAATTAGTGAACTGATGACTACCACAGAGAATCATCAAGATTGGGTGAAAAAATGTTTGCCGAGATTTCAGAAAACCAGTACTTTTGGACGCTTGGCACACCTTTTCAATGAAAGTGTATTTAGGCAGTCTATAGGTAGGGCTGCTTCAAGAGGAAACAAACCATAGAGACAGAACCTAAAACTACTTTATTTTGTCAAATTTCAAAGAGCTAGCACAAACCGTGTTTCATTTAGAGTTCCCAACACATCTATCTATATAGGAGAAAACAGAGTTAAACCTAAAAATTCAAACTCTTACTGGAAACCAACGCATCAACCTAGAGTGTGAAAATTGGGCAGCCAACTGGGCTTTAGTGAACTGATCATTACCACCATGTCTCATCAAGATTGGGTGAAAAAAGGTTTGCCGAGATTTCAGAAAACCAGTACTTTTGGACGCTTGGCACACCTTTCCAATGAAAGTGTATTTAGGCAGTCTCTAGTTAGGGCTGCTTCAAGAGGACACAAACCATAGAGACAGAACCTAAAACTACTTTATTTTGTCAATTTTGAAATATCTAGCACAAACCGTGTTTCATTTAGAGTTCCAAACACATCTATCTATATAGGAGAAAACAGAGTGAAACCTAAAAATTCAAACTCTTACTGGAAACGAACGCTTCAACCTAGAAGAGTGAAAATTGGGCAGCCAAGTTGACTTAGTGAACTGATCACTACCTCAGAGAATCATCAAGATTGGGTGAAAAAATGTTTGCCGAGATTTCAGAAAACCAGTACTTTTGGACGCTTGGCACACCTTTCCAATGAAAGTGTATTTAGGCAGTCTCCAGATAGGGCTGCTTCAAGAGGCAACAAACCATAGAGACAGAACCTAAAACTACTTTATTTTTTCAATTTTCAAAGAGCTAGCACAAACCGTGTTTCATTTGGACTTCCCAACACATCTATCTATATAGGAGAAAACAGAGTGAAACCTAAAAATTCAAACTCTTATTGGAAACGAACGCTTCAACCTAGAGTGTGAAAATTAGGCAGCCAAGTGGGCTTAGTGAACTGATCATTACCACAATGTCTCATCAAGATTGGGTGAAAAAAGGTTTGCCGAGATTTCAGGAAACCAGTACTTTTGGACGCTTGGCACACCTTTCCAATGAAAATGTCTTTAGGCAGTCTCTGCTTAGGGCTGCTTCAAGAGGAAACAAACCTTAGAGACAGAACTTAGAGCTACTTTATTTTGTCAAATTTCAAAGAGCTAGCACAAACCGTGTTTCATTTAGAGTTCCCAACACATCTATCTATATAGGAGAAAACAGAGTGATACCTAAAAATTCAAACTCTTATTGGAAACGAACGCTTCAACCTAGAAGAGTGAAAATTGGGCAGCCAAGTAGAATTAGTGAACTGATGACTACCACAGAGAATCATCAAGATTGGGTGAAAAAATGTTTGCCGAGATTTCAGAAAACCAGTACTTTTGGACGCTTGGCACACCTTTTCAATGAAAGTGTATTTAGGCAGTCTATAGGTAGGGCTGCTTCAAGAGGAAACAAACCATAGAGACAGAACCTAAAACTACTTTATTTTGTCAAATTTCAAAGAGCTAGCACAAACCGTGTTTCATTTAGAGTTCCCAACACATCTATCTATATAGGAGAAAACAGAGTTAAACCTAAAAATTCAAACTCTTACTGGAAACCAACGCATCAACCTAGAGTGTGAAAATTGGGCAGCCAACTGGGCTTTAGTGAACTGATCATTACCACCATGTCTCATCAAGATTGGGTGAAAAAAGGTTTGCCGAGATTTCAGAAAACCAGTACTTTTGGACGCTTGGCACACCTTTCCAATGAAAGTGTATTTAGGCAGTCTCTAGTTAGGGCTGCTTCAAGAGGAAACAAACCATAGAGACAGAACCTAAAACTACTTTATTTTGTCAATTTTCAAATATCTAGCACAAACCGTGTTTCATTTAGAGTTCCAAACACATCTATCTATATAGGAGAAAACAGAGTGAAACCTAAAAATTCAAACTCTTACTGGAAACGAACGCTTCAACCTAGAAGAGTGAAAATTGGGCAGCCATGTTGACTTAGTGAACTGATCACTACCACAGAGAATCATCAAGATTGGGTGAAAAAATGTTTGCCGAGATTTCAGAAAACCAGTACTTTTGGACGCTTGGCACACCTTTCCAATGAAAGTGTATTTAGGCAGTCTCCAGATAGGGCTGCATCAAGAGGCAACAAACCATATAGACAGAACCTAAAACTACTTTATTTTGTCAATTTTCAAAGAGCTTGCACAAACCGTGTTTCATTTAGAGTTCCCAACACATCTATCTATATAGGAGAAAACAGAGTGAAACCTAAAAATTCAATCTCTTACTGGAAACGAACGCTTCAACCTAGAAGAGTGAAAATTGGGCAGTCAAGTGGACTTAGTGAACTGATCACTACCACAGAGAATCATCAAGATTGGGTGAAAAAAAGGTTTGCCGAGATTTCAGAAAACCAGTACTTTTGGACGCTTGGCACACCTTTCCAATGAAAATGTCTTTAGGCAGTCTCTGCTTAGGGGTGCTTCAAGAGGAAACAAACCTTAGAGACAGAACTTAGAACTACTTTATTTTGTCAAATTTCAAAGAGCTAGCACAAACCGTGTTTCATTTACAGTTCCCAACACATCTATCTATATAGGAGAAAACAGAGTAATACCTAAAAATTCAAACTCTTACTGGAAACGAACTCTTCAACCTAGAAGAGTGAAAATTGGGCAGCCAAGTGGACGTAGTGAACTGATCAGTACCACAGAGATTCATCAAGATTGGGTGAAAAAATGTTTTCCGAGATTTCAGAAAACCAGTACTTTTGGACGCTTGGCACACCTTTCAAATGAAAGTGTATTTAGGCAGTCTCTAGGTAGGGCTGCACCAAGAGGAAAAAAACCATAGAGACAGAACCTAAATCTACTTTATTTTGTCAAATTTCAAAGAGCTAGCACAAACCGTGTCTCATTTAGAGTTCCAAACACATCTATCTATATAGGAGAAAACAGAGTGAAACCTAAAAATTCAAACTCTTATTGGAAACGAACGCTTCAACCTAGAGTGTGAAAATTGGGCAGCCAAGTGGGCTTAGTGAACTGATCATTACCACAATGTCTCATCAAGATTGGGTGAAAAAAGGTTTGCCGAGATTTCAGAAAACCAGTACTTTTGGACGCTTGGCACACCTTTCCAATAAAAATGTCTTTAGGCAGTCTCTGCTTAGGGCTGCTTCAAGAATAAACAAACCTTAGAGACAGAACTTAGAACTACTTTATTTTGTCAATTTTCAAAGAGCTAGCACAAACCGTGTTTCATTTAGAGTTCCCAACACATCTATCTATATAGGAGAAAACAGAGTAAAACCTAAAAATTCAAACTCTTACTGGAAACGAACGCTTCAACCTAGAAGAGTGAAAATTGGGCAGCCAAGTGGACTTAGTGAACTGGTCATTACCACAGAGAATCATCAAGATTGGGTGAAAAAATGTTTGCCGAGATTTCAGAAAACCAGTACTTTTGGAAGCTTGGCACACCTTTCCAATGAAAGTGTATTTAGGCAGTCTCTAGTTAGGGCTGCTTCAAGAGGAAACAAACCATAGAGACAGAACCTAAAACTAGTTTATTTTGTCAATTTTCAAAGATCTAGCACAAACCGTGTTTCATTTAGAGTTCCCAACACATCTATCTATATAGGAGAAAACAGAGTGAAACCTAAAAATTCAAACTCTTACTGGAAACGAACGCTTCAACCTAGAAGAGTGAAAATTGGGCAGCCAAGTTGACTTAGTGAACTGATCACTACCACAGAGAATCATCAAGATTGGGTGAAAAAATATTTGCCGAGATTTCAGAAAACCAGTACTTTTGGACGCTTGGCACAACTTTCCAATGAAAATGTCTTTAGGCAGTCTCTGCTTAGGGCTGCTTCAAGAGGAAACAAACCTTAGAGACAGAACTTAGAACTACTTTAGTTTGTCAATTTTCAAAGACCTAGCAAAAACCGGGTTTCATTTAGAGTTCCAAACACATCTATCTATATAGGAGAAAACAGAGTAAAACCTAAAATTTCAAACTCTTACTGGAAACGAACGCTTCAACCTTGAAGAGTGAAAATTGGGCAGCCAAGTGGACTTAGTGAACTGGTCATTACCACAGAGAATCATCAAGATTGGGTGAAAAAATGTTTGCCGAGATTTCAGAAAACCAGTACTTTTGTACGCTTGGCACACCTTTCCAATGAAAATGTCTTTAGGCAGTCTCTAGTTAGGGCTGCTTCAATAGGAAACAAACCGTAGAGACAGAACTTAAAACTACTTTATTTGGTCAATTTTCAAAGATCTAGCACAAACCGTGTTTCATTTAGAGTTCCCAACAAATCTATCTATATAGGAGAAAACAGAGTGAAACCTAAAAATTCAAACTCTTACTGGAAACGAACGCTTCAACCTAGAAGAGTGAAAATTGAGCAGCCAAGTGGACATAGTGAACTGATCACTACCACAGAGAATCATCAAGATTGGGTGAAAAAATATTTGCCGAGATTTAAGAAAACCAGTACGGTTGGACACTTGGCACACCTTTCCAATGAAAGTGTATTTAGGCAGTCTCTAGGTAGGGCTATTTCAAGAGGAAACAAACCATAGAGTCAGAACCTAAAACTACTTTATTTTGTCAAATTACAAAGAGCTAGCACAAACCGTGTTTCATTTAGAGTTCCAAACACATCTCTCTATATAGGAGAAAACAGAGTGAAACCTAAAAATTCAAACTCTTACTGGAAACGAATGCTTCAACCTAGAAGAGTGAAAATTGGGCAGCCAAGTGGTTTTAGTGAACTGATCATTACCACAGAATCATCAAGATTGGGTGAAAAAATGTTTGCCGAGATTTCAGAAAACCAGTACTTTTGGACGCCAGGCACACCTTTCCAATGAAAGTGTATTTAGGCAGTCTCTAGGTAGGGATGCATCAAGAGGAAACAAACCATAGAGACAGAACTTAGAACTACTTTATTTTGTCAATTTTCAAAGAGCTAGCACAAACCGTGTTTCATTTAGAGTTCCCAACACATCTATCTATATAGGAGAAAACAGAGTGAAACCTAAAAATTCAAACTCTTACTGGAAATGAACGCTTCAACCTAGAGTGTGAAAATTGGGCAGCCAAGTGGGCTTAGTGAACTGATCATTACCACAATGTCTCATCAAGATTGGGTGAAAAAAGGTTTGCCGAGATTTCAGAAAACCAGTACTTTTGGACGCTTGGCACACCTTTCCAATGAAAATGTCTTTAGGCAGTCTCTGCTTAGGGCTGCTTCAAGAGGAAACAAACCTTAGAGACAGAACTTAGAACTACTTTATTTTGTCAGTTTTCAAAGAGCTAGCACAAACCGTGTTTCATTTAGAGTTCCCAACACATCTATCTATATAGGAGAAAACAGAGAAAAACCGAAAAATTCAAACTCTTACTGGAAACGAACGCTTCAACCTAGAAGAGTGAAAATTGGGCAACCAAGTGGGCTTGGTGAACTGATCACTACCACAGAGAATCATCAAGATTGGGTGAAAAAATATTTGCCGAGATTTAAGAAAACCAGTACCGTTGGACACTTGGCACACCTTTCCATGAAAGTGTATTTAGGCAGTCTCTAGGTAGGGCTGTTTCAAGAGGAAACAAACCATAGAGTCAGAACCTAAAACTACTTTATTTTGTAAAATTTCAAAGTGCTAGCACAAACCGTGTTTCATTTAGAGTTCCAATCACATCTATCTATATAGGAGAAAACAGTGTGAAACCTAAAAATTCAAACTCTTACTGGAAACGAACGCTTCAACCTAGAAGAGTGAAAATTGGGCAGCCAGGTGGGCTTAGTGAACTGATCATTACCACAACGTCTCATCAAGATTGGGTGAAAAAATATTTGCCGAGTTTTAAGAAAACCAGTACGGTTGGACACTTGGCACACCTTTCCAATAAAGTGTATTTAGGCAGTCTCTAGGTAGGGCTTTTCAAGAGGAAACAAACCATAGAGTCAGAACCTAAAACTACTTTATTTTGTCAAATTTCAAAGAGCTAGCACAAACCGTGTTTCATTTAGACTTCCAAACACATCTATCTATATAGGAGAAAACAGAGTGAAACCTAAAAATTCAAACTCTTACAGGAAACGAACGCTTTCAACCTAGAAGAGTGAAAATTGGGCAGCCAAGTGGCTTTAGTGAACTGATCATTACCACAGAGAATCATCAAGATTGGGTGAAAAAATGTTTGCCGAGATTTCAGAAAACCAGTACTTTTGGACGCTTGGCACACCTTTCCAATGAAAGTGTATTTAGGCAGTCTCTAGGTAGGGCTAATTCAAGAGGAAACAAACCCTAGAGACAGAACCTAAAACTACTTTATTTTGTCAATTTTCAAAGATCTAGCAAAAACCGTGTTTCATTTAGAGTTCCAAACACATCTATCTATATAGGAGAAAACGGAGTGAAACTTAAAATTCAAACTCTTACTGGAATCGAACGCTTCAACCTAAAAGAGTGAAAATTGGGCAGCCAAGTGGACTTAGTGAACTGATCACTACCACAGAGAATCATCAAGATTGGGTGAAAAAAGGTTTGCCGAGATTTCAGAAAACCAGTACTTTTGGACGCTTGGCACACCTTTCCAATGAAAATGTCTTTAGGCAGTCTCTGCCTAGGGCTGCTTCAAGAGGAAACAAACCATAGAGACAGAATTTAGAACTACTTTTTTTTTTCAATTTTCAAAGAGCTAGCACAAACCGTGTTTCATTTAGAGTTCCCAACACATCTATCTATATAGGAGAAAACAGAGTGATACCTAAAAATTCAAACTCTTATTGGAAACGAACGCTTCAACCTAGAAGAGTGAAAATTGGGCAGCCAAGTAGAATTAGTGAACTGATGACTACCACAGAGAATCATCAAGATTGGGTGAAAAAATGTTTGCCGAGATTTCAGAAAACCAGTACTTTTGGACGCTTGGCACACCTTTTCAATGAAAGTGTATTTAGGCAGTCTATAGGTAGGGCTGCTTCAAGAGGAAACAAACCATAGAGACAGAACCTAAAACTACTTTATTTTGTCAAATTTCAAAGAGCTAGCACAAACCGTGTTTCATTTAGAGTTCCCAACACATCTATCTATATAGGAGAAAACAGAGTTAAACCTAAAAATTCAAACTCTTACTGGAAACCAACGCATCAACCTAGAGTGTGAAAATTGGGCAGCCAACTGGGCTTTAGTGAACTGATCATTACCACCATGTCTCATCAAGATTGGGTGAAAAAAGGTTTGCCGAGATTTCAGAAAACCAGTACTTTTGGACGCTTGGCACACCTTTCCAATGAAAGTGTATTTAGGCAGTCTCTAGTTAGGGCTGCTTCAAGAGGACACAAACCATAGAGACAGAACCTAAAACTACTTTATTTTGTCAATTTTGAAATATCTAGCACAAACCGTGTTTCATTTAGAGTTCCAAACACATCTATCTATATAGGAGAAAACAGAGTGAAACCTAAAAATTCAAACTCTTACTGGAAACGAACGCTTCAACCTAGAAGAGTGAAAATTGGGCAGCCAAGTTGACTTAGTGAACTGATCACTACCTCAGAGAATCATCAAGATTGGGTGAAAAAATGTTTGCCGAGATTTCAGAAAACCAGTACTTTTGGACGCTTGGCACACCTTTCCAATGAAAGTGTATTTAGGCAGTCTCCAGATAGGGCTGCTT
>NW_027517625.1:0-41364 GCF_048772815.1 Callospermophilus lateralis
TTTCCAGTAACACTTTGAATTTTTAGGTTTCACTCTGTTTTCTGCTATATAGATAGATGTGTTTGAAACTATAAATCAAACACGGTTTGTTCTAGCTCCTTGAAACTTGACCAAATGAAGTAGTTCTAAGTTCTATCTCTATGGTTTGTTTCCTCCTGAAGTACCCCATGCAGAGACTGGCGGAAAACACTTTCGTTTTAAAGGGGTTGCCAAGCTTCCAAAGAACTACTAGTTTGCTGAAATCTCAGCAAACATTTTTTCACCAAATCTTGATGATACTTGGTGGTAATGATCAGTTCACTAATCCCACTTGGTTGCCCAACTTTCAATCTTCTAGGTTCAAGCGTTCGTTTCCAGTAACAGTTTGAATTTTTAGGTTTCACTCTGTTTTCTGCTATATAGATAGATGTGTTTGAAACTCTAAATCAAACACGGTTTGTGCTAGCTCCGTGAAACTTGACAAAATGAAGTAGTTCTAAGTTCTATCTCTATGGTTTGTTTCCTCTTGAAGTACCCCATGCAGAGACTGGCGAAGAACACTTTCGTTTGAAAGGGGTTGCCAAGCTTCCAAAAAACTACTAGTTTGCTGAAATCTCAGCAAACATTTTTTCACCAAATCTTGATGATACTTGGTGGTAATGACCAGTTCACTAATCCCACTTGGCTGCCCAACTTTCAATATTCTAGGTTCATGCGTTCGTTTCCAGTAACAGTTTGAATTTTTAGGTTTCACTCTGTTTTCTGCTATATAGATAGATGTGTTTGAAACTCTAAATCAAACACGGTTTGTGCTAGCTCCGTGAAACTTGACAAAATGAAGTAGTTCTAAGTTCTATCTCTATGGTTTGTTTCCTCTTGAAGTACCCCATGCAGAGACTGGCAAAGAACACTTTCGTTTGAAAGGGGTTGCCAAGCTTCCAAAAAACTACTAGTTTGCTGAAATCTCAGCAACCATTTTTTCACCAAATCTTGATGATACTTGGTGGTAATGATCAGTTCACTAAGCCCACTTGGCTGCCCAATTTTCACTCTTCTAGGTTGAAGCGTTCGTTTCCAGTAACACTTTGAATTTTTAGGTTTCACTCTGTTTTCTGCTATATAGATAGATGTGTTTGAAACTCTAAATCAAACACGGTTTGTGCTAGCTCCTTGAAACTTGACCAAATGAAGTAGTTCTAAGATCTATCTCTATGGTTTGTTTCCTCCTGAAGTACCCCATGCAGAGACTGGTGAAAAACACTTTCGTTTTAAAGGGGTTGCCAAGCTTCCAAAAAACTACTAGTTTGCTGAAATCTCAGCAAACATTTTTTCACCAAATCTTGATGATACTTGGTGGTAATGATCAGTTCACTAATCCCACTTGGTTGCCCAACTTCTTCTAGGTTCAAGCGTTCGTTTCCAGTAACAGTTTGAATTTTTAGGTTTCACTCTGTTTTCTGCTATATAGATAGATGTGTTTGAAACTCTAAATCAAACACGGTTTGTGCTAGCTCCGTGAAACTTGACAAAATGAAGTAGTTCTAAGTTCTATCTCTATGGTTTGTTTCCTCTTGAAGTACCCCATGCAGAGACTGACAAAGAACACTTTCGTTTGAAAGGGGTTGCCAAGCTTCCAAAAAACTACTAGTTTGCTGAAATCTCAGCAACCATTTTTTCACCAAATCTTGATGATACTTGGTGGTAATGATCAGTTCACTAAGCCCACTTGGCTGCCCAATTTTCACTCTTCTAGGTTCAAGCGTTCGTTTCCAGTAACACTTTGAATTTTTAGGTTTCACTCTGTTTTCTGCTATATAGATAGATGTGTTTGAAAGTATAAATCAAACACGGTTTGTTCTAGCTCCTTGAAACTTGACCAAATGAAGTAGTTCTAAGTTCTATCTCTATGGTTTGTTTCCTCCTGAAGTACCCCATGCAGAGACTGGCGGAAAACACTTTCGTTTTAAAGGGGTTGCCAAGCTTCCAAAAAACTACTAGTTTGCTGAAATCTCAGCAAACATTTTTTCACCAAATCTTGATGATACTTGGTGGTAATGATCAGTTCACTAATCCCACTTGGTTGCCCAACTTTCAATCTTCTAGGTTCAAGCGTTCGTTTCCAGTAACAGTTTGAATTTTTAGGTTTCACTCTGTTTTCTGCTATATAGATAGATGTGTTTGAAACTCTAAATCAAACACGGTTTGTGCTAGCTCCGTGAAACTTGACAAAATGAAGTAGTTCTAAGTTCTATCTCTATGGTTTGTTTCCTCTTGAAGTACCCCATGCAGAGACTGGCGAAGAACACTTTCGTTTGAAAGGGGTTGCCAAGCTTCCAAAAAACTACTAGTTTGCTGAAATCTCAGCAAACATTTTTTCACCAAATCTTGATGATACTTGGTGGTAATGACCAGTTCACTAATCCCACTTGGCTGCCCAACTTTCAATATTCTAGGTTCAAGCGTTCGTTTCCAGTAACAGTTTGAATTTTTAGGTTTCACTCTGTTTTCTGCTATATAGATAGATGTGTTTGAAACTCTAAATCAAACACGGTTTGTGCTAGCTCCGTGAAACTTGTCAAAATGAAGTAGTTCTGAGTTCTATCTCTATGGTTTGTTTCCTCTTGAAGTACCCCATGCAGAAACTGGCAAAGAACACTTTCGTTTAAAAGGGGTTACCAAGCTTCCAAAAAACTACTAGTTTGCTGAAATCTCAGCAAACATTTTTTCACAAAATCTTCATGATACTTGGTGGTAATGATCAGTTCACTAAGCCCACTTGGCTGCCCAATTTTCACTCTTCTAGGTTCAAGCGTTCGTTTCCAGTAACACTTTGAATTTTTAGGTTTCACTCTGTTTTCTGCTATATAAATAGATGTGTTTGAAACTCTAAATCAAACACGGTTTGTGCTAGCTCCTTGAAACTTGACCAAATGAAGTAGTTCTAAGTTCTATCTCTATGGTTTGTTTCCTCTTGAAGTACCCCATGCAGAGACTGGCGAAAAACACTTTCGTTTTAAAAAGGTTGCCAAGCTTCCAAAAAACTACTAGTTTGCTGAAATCTCAGCAAACATTTTTTCACCAAATCTTGATGATACTTGGTGGTAATGATCAGTTCACTAATCCCACTTGGCTGCCCAACTTTCAATCTTCTAGGTTCAAGCGTTCGTTTCCAGTAACAGTTTGAATTTTTAGGTTTCACTCTGTTTTTTGCTATATAGATAGATGTGTTTGAAACTCTAAATCAAACACGGTTTGTGCTAGCTCCGTGAAACTTGACAAAATGAAGTAGTTCTAAGTTCTATCTCTATGGTTTGTTTCCTCTTGAAGTACCCCATGCAGAGACTGGCGAAGAACACTTTCGTTTGAAAGGGGTTGCCAAGCTTCCAAAAAACTACTAGTTTGCTGAAATCTCAGCAAACATTTTTTCACCAAATCTTGATGATACTTGGTGGTAATGATCAGTTCACTAATCCCACTTGGCTGCCCAACTTTCACTCTTCTAGGTTCAAGCGTTCGTTTCCAGTAACAGTTTGAATTTTTAGGTTTCACTCTGTTTTCTGCTATATAGATAGATGTGTTTGAAACTCTAAATCAAACACGGTTTGTGCTAGCTCCGTGAAACTTGACAAAATGAAGTAGTTCTAAGTTCTATCTCTATGGTTTGTTTCCTCTTGAAGTACCCCATGCAGAGACTGGCGAAGAACACTTTCGTTTGAAAGGGGTTGCAATGCTTCCAAAAAACTACTAGTTTGCTGAAATCTCAGCAAACATTTTTTCACCAAATCTTCATGATACTTGGTGGTAATGATCAGTTCACTAAGCCCACTTGGCTGCCCAACTTTCAATCTTCTAGGTTCAAGCGTTCGTTTCCAGTAACAGTTTGAATTTTTAGGTTTCACTCTGTTTTCTGCTATATAGATAGATGTGTTTGAAACTCTAAATCAAACACGGTTTGTGCTAGCTCCGTGAAACTTGACAAAATGAAGTAGTTCTAAGTTCTATCTCTATGGTTTGTTTCCTCTTGAAGTACCCCATGCAGAGACTGGCGAAGAACACTTTCGTTTGAAAGGGGTTGCCAAGCTTCCAAAAAACTACTAGTTTGCTGAAATCTCAGCAAACATTTTTTCACCAAATCTTGATGATACTTGGTGGTAATGACCAGTTCACTAATCCCACTTGGCTGCCCAACTTTCACTCTTCTAGGTTCAAGCGTTCGTTTCCAGTAACACTTTGAATTTTTAGGTTTCACTCTGTTTTCTGCTATATAGATAGATGTGTTTGAAACTCTAAATCAAACACGGTTTGTGCTAGCTCCCTGAAACTTGACAAAATGAAGTAGTTCTAAGTTCTATCTCTATGGTTTGTTTCCTCTTGAAGTACCCCATGCAGAGACTGGCGAAGAACACTTTCGTTTGAAAGGGGTTGCCAAGCTTCCAAAAAACTACTAGTTTGCTGAAATCTCAGCAACCATTTTTTCACCAAATCTTGATGATACTTGGTGGTACTGATCAGTTCACTAAGCCCACTTGGCTGCCCAATTTTCACTCTTGTAGGTTCAAGCGTTCGTTTCCAGTAACACTTTGAATTTTTAGGTTTCACTCTGTTTTCTGCTATATAGATAGATGTGTTTGAAACTATAAATCAAACACGGTTTGTTCTAGCTCCTTGAAACTTGACCAAATGAAGTAGTTCTAAGTTCTATCTCTATGGTTTGTTTCCTCTTGAAGTACCCCATGCAGAGACTGGCGAAGAACACTTTCGTTTGAAAGGGGTTGCCAAGCTTCCAAAAAACTACTAGTTTGCTGAAATCTCAGCAAATATTTTTTCACCAAATCTTGATGATACTTGGTGGTAATGACCAGTTCACTAATCCCACTTGGCTGCCCAACTTTCAATCTTCTAGGTTCAAGCGTTCGTTTCCAGTAACAGTTTGAATTTTTAGGTTTCACTCTGTTTTCTGCTATATAGATAGATGTGTTTGAAACTCTAAATCAAACACGGTTTGTGCTAGCTCCGTGAAACTTGACAAAATGAAGTAGTTCTAAGTTCTATCTCTATGGTTTGTTTCCTGTTGAAGTACCCCATGCAGAGACTGGCAAAGAACACTTTCGTTTGAAAGGGGTTGCAAAGCTTCCAAAAAACTACTAGTTTGCTGAAATCTCAGCAACCATTTTTTCACCAAATCTTGATGATACTTGGTGGTAATGATCAGTTCACTAAGCCCACTTGGCTGCCCAATTTTCACTCTTCTAGGTTCAAGCGTTCGTTTCCAGTAACACTTTGAATTTTTAGGTTTCACTCTGTTTTCTGCTATATAGATAGATGTGTTTGAAACTATAAATCAAACACGGTTTGTTCTAGCTCCTTGAAACTTGACCAAATGAAGTAGTTCTAAGTTCTATCTCTATGGTTTGTTTCCTCCTGAAGTACCCCATGCAGAGACTGGCGGAAAACACTTTCGTTTTAAAGGGGTTGCCAAGCTTCCAAAGAACTACTAGTTTGCTGAAATCTCAGCAAACATTTTTTCACCAAATCTTGATGATACTTGGTGGTAATGATCAGTTCACTAATCCCACTTGGTTGCCCAACTTTCAATCTTCTAGGTTCAAGCGTTCGTTTCCAGTAACAGTTTGAATTTTTAGGTTTCACTCTGTTTTCTGCTATATAGATAGATGTGTTTGAAACTCTAAATCAAACACGGTTTGTGCTAGCTCCGTGAAACTTGACAAAATGAAGTAGTTCTAAGTTCTATCTCTATGGTTTGTTTCCTCTTGAAGTACCCCATGCAGAGACTGGCGAAGAACACTTTCGTTTGAAAGGGGTTGCCAAGCTTCCAAAAAACTACTAGTTTGCTGAAATCTCAGCAAACATTTTTTCACCAAATCTTGATGATACTTGGTGGTAATGACCAGTTCACTAATCCCACTTGGCTGCCCAACTTTCAATATTCTAGGTTCATGCGTTCGTTTCCAGTAACAGTTTGAATTTTTAGGTTTCACTCTGTTTTCTGCTATATAGATAGATGTGTTTGAAACTCTAAATCAAACACGGTTTGTGCTAGCTCCGTGAAACTTGACAAAATGAAGTAGTTCTAAGTTCTATCTCTATGGTTTGTTTCCTCTTGAAGTACCCCATGCAGAGACTGGCAAAGAACACTTTCGTTTGAAAGGGGTTGCCAAGCTTCCAAAAAACTACTAGTTTGCTGAAATCTCAGCAACCATTTTTTCACCAAATCTTGATGATACTTGGTGGTAATGATCAGTTCACTAAGCCCACTTGGCTGCCCAATTTTCACTCTTCTAGGTTGAAGCGTTCGTTTCCAGTAACACTTTGAATTTTTAGGTTTCACTCTGTTTTCTGCTATATAGATAGATGTGTTTGAAACTCTAAATCAAACACGGTTTGTGCTAGCTCCTTGAAACTTGACCAAATGAAGTAGTTCTAAGATCTATCTCTATGGTTTGTTTCCTCCTGAAGTACCCCATGCAGAGACTGGCGAAAAACACTTTCGTTTTAAAGGGGTTGCCAAGCTTCCAAAAAACTACTAGTTTGCTGAAATCTCAGCAAACATTTTTTCACCAAATCTTGATGATACTTGGTGGTAATGATCAGTTCACTAATCCCACTTGGTTGCCCAACTTTCAATCTTCTAGGTTCAAGCGTTCGTTTCCAGTAACAGTTTGAATTTTTAGGTTTCACTCTGTTTTCTGCTATATAGATAGATGTGTTTGAAACTCTAAATCAAACACGGTTTGTGCTAGCTCCGTGAAACTTGACAAAATGAAGTAGTTCTAAGTTCTATCTCTATGGTTTGTTTCCTCTTGAAGTACCCCATGCAGAGACTGGCGAAGAACACTTTCGTTTGAAAGGGGTTGCCAAGCTTCCAAAAAACTACTAGTTTGCTGAAATCTCAGCAAACATTTTTTCACCAAATCTTGATGATACTTGGTGGTAATGACCAGTTCACTAATCCCACTTGGCTGCCCAACTTTCAATATTCTAGGTTCAAGCGTTCGTTTCCAGTAACAGTTTGAATTTTTAGGTTTCACTCTGTTTTCTGCTATATAGATAGATGTGTTTGAAACTCTAAATCAAACACGGTTTGTGCTAGCTCCGTGAAACTTGACAAAATGAAGTAGTTCTAATTTCTATCTCTATGGTTTGTTTCCTCTTGAAGTACCCCATGCAGAGACTGGCAAAGAACACTTTCGTTTGAAAGGGGTTGCCAAGCTTCCAAAAAACTACTAGTTTGCTGAAATCTCAGCAACCATTTTTTCACCAAATCGTGATGATACTTGGTGGTAATGATCAGTTCACTAAGCCCACTTGGCTGCCCAATTTTCACTCTTCTAGGTTCAAGCGTTCGTTTCCAGTAACACTTTGAATTTTTAGGTTTCACTCTGTTTTCTGCTATATAGATAGATGTGTTTGAAACTCTAAATCAAACACGGTTTGTGCTAGCTCCTTGAAACTTGACCAAATGAAGTAGTTCTAAGATCTATCTCTATGGTTTGTTTCCTCCTGAAGTACCCCATGCAGAGACTGGCGAAAAACACTTTCGTTTTAAAGGGGTTGCCAAGCTTCCAAAAAACTACTAGTTTGCTGAAATCTCAGCAAACATTTTTTCACCAAATCTTGATGATACTTGGTGGTAATGATCAGTTCACTAATCCCACTTGGCTGCTCAACTTTCAATCTTCTAGGTTCAAGCGTTCGTTTCCAGTAACAGTTTGAAATTTTAGGTTTCACTCTGTTTTCTGCTATATAGATAGATGTGTTTGAAACTCTAAATCAAACACGGTTTGTGCTAGCTCCGTGAAACTTGACAAAATGAAGTAGTTCTAAGTTCTATCTCTATGGTTTGTTTCCTCTTGAAGTACCCCATGCAGAGACTGGCAAAGAACACTTTCGTTTGAAAGGGGTTGCCAAGCTTCCAAAAAACTACTAGTTTGCTGAAATCTCAGCAACCATTTTTTCACCAAATCTTGATGATACTTGGTGGTAATGATCAGTTCACTAAGCCCATTTGGCTTCCCAATTTTCACTCTTCTAGGTTCAAGCGTTCGTTTCCAGTAACACTTTGAATTTTTAGGTTTCACTCTGTTTTCTGCTATATAGATAGATGTGTTTGAAACTCTAAATCAAACACGGTTTGTGCTAGCTCCTTGAAACTTGACCAAATGAAGTAGTTCTAAGTTCTATCTCTATGGTTTGTTTCCTCTTGAAGTACCCCATGCAGAGACTGGCGAAAAACATTTTCGTTTTAAAGGGGTTGCCAAGCTTCCAAAAAACTACTAGTTTGCTGAAATCTCAGCAAACATTTTTTCACCAAATCTTGATGATACTTGGTGGTAATGATCAGTTCACTAATCCCACTTGGCTGCCCAACTTTCAATCTTCTAGGTTCAAGCGTTCGTTTCCAGTAACAGTTTGAATTTTTAGGTTTCACTCTGTTTTCTGCTATATAGATAGATGTCTTTCAAACTCTAAATCAAACACGGTTTGTGCTAGCTCCTTGAAACTTGACAAAATGAAGTAGTTGTTAGTTCTATCTCTATGGTTTTTTTCCTCTTGAAGTACCCCATGCAGAGTCTCGCGAAAAACACTTTCGTTTTAAAGGGGTTGCCAAGCTTCGAAAAAACTACTAGTTTGCTGAAATCTCAGCAAACATTTTTTCACCAAATCTTGATGTTACTTGGTGGTAATGATCAGTTCACTAATCCCACTTGGCTGCCCAAATTTTATTCTTCTAGGTTGAAGCTTTCGTTTCCAGTGACTGTTTGAAATTTTAGGTTTCACTCTGTTTTCTCCAACATAGATAGCTGTGTTTGGAATTCTAAATCAAACACGGTTTGTGCTAGCTCCGTGAAACTTGACAAAATGAAGTAGTTCTAAGTTCTATCTCTATGGTTTGTTTCCTCTTGAAGTACCCCATGCAGAGACTGGCGAAGAACACTTTCGTTTGAAAGGGGTTGCCAAGCTTCCAAAAAACTACTCGTTTGCTGAAATCTCAGCAAACATTTTTTCACCAAATCTTGATGATACTTGGTGGTAATGATCAGTTCACTAAGCCCACTTGGCTGCCCCATTTTCACTCTTCTAGGTTCAAGCGTTCGTTTCCAGTAACACTTTGAATTTTTAGGTTTCACTCTGTTTTCTGCTATATAGATAGATGTGTTTGAAACTCTAAATCAAACACGGTTTGTGCTAGCTCCTTGAAACTTGGCCAAATGAAGTAGTTCTAAGTTCTATCTCTATGGTTTGTTTCCTCTTGATGTACCCCATGCAGAAACTTTCGAAAAACACTTTCGTTTGAAAGGGGTGGCCATGCTTCCAAAAAACTACTAGTTTGCTGAAATCTCAGCAAACATTTTTTCACCAAATCTTGATGATACTTGGTGGTAATGATCAGTTCACTAATCCCACATGGCTGCCCAACTTTCACTCTTCTAGGTTCAAGCGTTCGTTTCCAGTAACAGTTTGAATTTTTAGGTTTCACTCTGTTTTCTGCTATATAGATAGATGTGTTTGAAACTCTAAATCAAACACGGTTTGTGCTAGCTCCGTGAAACTTGACAAAATGAAGTAGTTCTAAGTTCTATCTCTATGGTTTGTTTCCTCTTGAAGTACCCCATGCAGAGACTGGAGAAGAACACTTTCGTTTGAAAGGGGTTGCCAAGCTTCCAAAAAACTACTCGTTTGCTGAAATCTCAGCAAATATTTTTTCACCAAATCTTGATGATACTTGGTGGTAATGATCAGTTCACTAAGCCCACTTGTCTGCCCAATTTTCACTCTTCTAGGTTCAAGCGTTCGTTTCCAGTAACACTTTGAATTTTTAGGTTTCACTCTGTTTTCTGCTATATAGATAGATGTGTTTGAAACTCTAAATCAAACACGGTTTGTGCTAGCTCCTTGAAACTTGACAAAATGAAGTAGTTCTAAGTTCTATCTCTATGGTTTGTTTCCTCTTGAAGGACCCCATGCAGAAACTGGCGAAAAACACTTTCGTTTGAAAGGGGTTGCCATGCCTCCAAAAAACTACTAGTTTGCTGAAATCTCAGCAAACATTTTTTCACCAAATCTTGATGATACTTGGTGGTAATGATCAGTTCACTAATCCCACTTGGCTGCCCAACTTTCACTCTTCTAGGTTCAAGCGTTCGTTTCCAGTAACAGTTTGAATTTTTAGGTTTCACTCTGTTTTCTGCTATATAGATAGATGTGTTTGAAACTCTAAATCAAACACGGTTTGTGCTAGCTCCTTGAAACTTGACAAAATGAAGTAGTTGTTAGTTCTATCTCTATGGTTTTTTTCCTCTTGAAGTACCCCATGCAGAGACTCGCGAAAAACACTTTCGTTTTAAAGGGGTTGCCAAGCTTCGAAAAAACTACTAGTTTGCTGAAATCTCAGCAAACATTTTTTCACCAAATCTTGATGTTACTTGGTGGTAATGATCAGTTCACTAATCCCACTTGGCTGCCCAAATTTTATTCTTCTAGGTTGAAGCTTTCGTTTCCAGTGACTGTTTGAAATTTTAGGTTTCACTCTGTTTTCTCCAACATAGATAGCTGTGTTTGGAATTCTAAATCAAACACAGTTAGTGCTAGCTCCGTGAAACTTGACAAAATGAAGTAGTTCTAAGTTCTATCTCTATGGTTTGTTTCCTCTTGAAGTACCCCATGCAGAGACTGGCGAAGAACACTTTCGTTTGAAAGGGGTTGCCAAGCTTCCAAAAAACTACTCGTTTGCTGAAATCTCAGCAAACATTTTTTCACCAAATCTTGATGATACTTGGTGGTAATGATCAGATCACTAAGCCCACTTGCCTCCCAATTTTCACTCTTCTAGGTTCAAGCGTTCGTTTCCAGTAACACTTTGAATTTTTAGGTTTCACTCTGTTTTCTGCTATATAGATAGATGTGTTTGAAACTCTAAATCAAACACGGTTTGTGCTAGCTCCTTGAAACTTGACAAAATGAAGTAGTTCTAAGTTCTATCTCTATGGTTTGTTTACTCTTGAAGTACCCCATGCAGAAACTTTCGAAAAACACTTTCGTTTGAAAGGGGTTGCCATGCTTCCAAAAAATTACTAGTTTGCTGAAATCTCAGCAAACATTTTTTCACCAAATCTTGATGATACTTGGTGGTAATGATCAGTTCACTAATCCCACTTGGCTGCCCAACTTTCACTCTTCTAGGTTCAAGCGTTCGTTTCCAGTAACAGTTTGAATTTTTAGGTTTCACTCTGTTTTCTGCTATATAGATAGATGTGTTTGAAACTCTAAATCAAACACGGTTTGTGCTAGCTCCGTGAAACTTGACAAAATGAAGTAGTTCTAAGTTCTATCTCTATGGTTTGTTTCCTCTTGAAGTACCCCATGCAGAGACTGGCGAAGAACACTTTCGTTTGAAAGGGGTTGCCAAGCTTCCAAAAAACTACTCGTTTGCTGAAATCTCAGCAAACATTTTTTCACCAAATCTTGATGATACTTGGTGGTAATGATCAGTTCACTAAGCCCACTTGGCTGCCCAATTTTCACTCTTCTAGGTTCAAGCGTTCGTTTCCAGTAACACTTTGAATTTTTAGGTTTCACTCTGTTTTCTGCTATATAGATAGATGTGTTTGAAACTCTAAATCAAACACGGTTTGTGCTAGCTCCTTGAAACTTGACAAAATGAAGTAGTTCTAAGTTCTATCTCTATGGTTTGTTTCCTCTTGAAGTACCTCATGCAGAAACTGGCGAAAAACACTTTCGTTTGAAAGGGGTTGCCATGCTTCCAAAAAACTACTAGTTTGCTGAAATCTCAGCAAACATTTTTTCACCAAATCTTGATGATACTTGGTGGTAATGATCATTTCACTAATCCCACTTGGCTGCCCAACTTTCACTCTTCTAGGTTCAAGCGTTCGTTTCCAGTAACAGTTTGAATTTTTAGGTTTCACTCTGTTTTCTACTATATAGATAGATGTGTTTGAAACTCTAAATCAAACACGGTTTGTGCTAGCTCGGTGAAACTTGACAAAATGAAGTAGTTCTAAGTTCTATCTATATGGTTTGTTTCCTCTTGAAGTACCCCATGCAGAGACTGGCAAAGAACACTTTCGTTTGAAAGGGGTTGCCAAGCTTCCAAAAAACTACTAGTTTGCTGAAATCTCAGCAACCATTTTTTCACCAAATCTTGATGATACTTGGTGGTAATGATCAGTTCACTAAGCCCACTTGGCTGCCCAATTTTCACTCTTCTAGGTTCAAGCGTTCGTTTCCAGTAACACTTTGAATTTTTAGGTTTCACTCTGTTTTCTGCTATATAGATAGATGTGTTTGAAACTCTAAATCAAACACGGTTTGTGCTAGCTCCTTGAAACTTGACCAAATGAAGTAGTTCTAAGTTCTATCTCTATGGTTTGTTTCCTCCTGAAGTACCCCATGCAGAGACTGGCGAAAAACACTTTCGTTTTAAAGGGGTTGCCAAGCTTCCAAAAAACTACTAGTTTGCTAAAATCTCAGCAAACATTTTTTCACCAAATCTTGATGATACTTGGTGGTAATGATCAGTTCACTAATCCCACTTGGCTGCCCAACTTTCAATCTTCTAGGTTCAAGCGTTCGTTTCCAGTAACAGTTTGAATTTTTAGGTTTCACTCTGTTTTCTGCTATATAGATAGATGTCTTTGAAACTCTAAATCAAACACGGTTTGTGCTAGCTCCTTGAAACTTGACAAAATGAAGTAGTTGTTAGTTCTATATCTATGGTTTTTTTCCTCTTGAAGTACCCCATGCAGAAACTCGCGAAAAACACTTTCGTTTTAAAGGGGTTGCCAAGCTTCGAAAAAACTACTAGTTTGCTGAAATCTCAGCAAACATTTTTTCACCAAATCTTGATGATACTTGGTGGTAATGATCAGTTCACTAATCCCACTTGGCTGCCCAAATTTTATTCTTCTAGGTTGAAGCTTTCGTTTCCAGTGACTGTTTGAAATTTTAGGTTTCACTCTGTTTTCTCCAAGATAGATAGCTGTGTTTGGAATTCTAAATCAAACACGGTTTGTGCTAGCTCCGTGAAACTTGACAAAATGAAGTAGTTCTAAGTTCTATCTCTATGGTTTGTTTCCTCTTGAAGTACCCCATGCAGAGACTGGCGAAGAACACTTTCGTTTGAAAGGGGTTGCCAAGCTTCCAAAAAACTACTCTTTTGCTGAAATCTCAGCAAACATTTTTTCACCAAATCTTGATGATACTTGGTGGTAATTATCAGTTCACTAAGCCCACTTGGCTGCCCAATTTTCACTCTTCTAGGTTCAAGCGTTCGTTTCCAGTAACAGTTTGAATTTTTAGGTTTCACTCTGTTTTCTGCTATATAGATAGATGTGTTTGAAACTCTAAATCAAACACGGTTTGTGCTAGCTCCGTGAAACTTGACAAAATGAAGTAGTTCTAAGTTCTATTTCTATGGTTTGTTTCCTCTTGAAGTACCCCATGCAGAGACTGGCAAAGAACACTTTCGTTTGAAAGGGGTTGCCAAGCTTCCAAAAAACTACTAGTTTGCTGAAATTTCAGCAACCATTTTTTCACCAAATCTTGATGATACTTGGTGGTAATGATCAGTTCACTAAGCCCACTTGGCTGACCAATTTTCACTCTTCTAGGTTCAAGCGTTCGTTTCCAGTAACACTTTGAATTTTTAGGTTTCACTCTGTTTTCTGCTATATAGATAGATGTGTTTGAAACTCTAAATCAAACACGGTTTGTGCTAGCTCCTTGAAACTTGACCAAATGAAGTAGTTCTAAGTTCTATCTCTATGGTTTGTTTCCTCCTGAAGTACCCCATGCAGAGACTGGCGAAAAACACTTTCGTTTTAAAGGGGTTGCCAAGCTTCCAAAAAACTACTAGTTTGCTGAAATCTCAGCAAACATTTTTTCACCAAATCTTGATGATACTTGGTGGTAATGATCAGTTCACTAATCCCACTTGGCTGCCCAACTTTCAATCTTCTAGGTTCAAGCGTTCGTTTCCAGTAACAGTTTGAATTTTTAGGTTTCACTCTGTTTTCTGCTATATAGATAGATGTCTTTGAAACTCTAAATCAAACACGGTTTGTGCTAGCTCCTTGAAACTTGACAAAATGAAGTAGTTGTTAGTTCTATATCTATGGTTTTTTTCCTCTTGAAGTACCCCATGCAGAGACTCGCGAAAAACACTTTCGTTTTAAAGGGGTTGCCAAGCTTCGAAAAAACTACTAGTTTGCTGAAATCTCAGCAAACATTTTTTCACCAAATCTTGATGATACTTGGTGGTAATGATCAGTTCACTAATCCCACTTGGCTGCCCAAATTTTATTCTTCTAGGTTGAAGCTTTCGTTTCCAGTGACTGTTTGAAATTTTAGGTTTCACTCTGTTTTCTCCAAGATAGATAGCTGTGTTTGGAATTCTAAATCAAACACGGTTTGTGCTAGCTCCGTGAAACTTGACAAAATGAAGTAGTTCTAAGTTCTATCTCTATGGTTTGTTTCCTCTTGAAGTACCCCATGCAGAGACTGGCGAAGAACACTTTCGTTTGAAAGGGGTTGCCAAGCTTCCAAAAAACTACTCTTTTGCTGAAATCTCAGCAAACATTTTTTCACCAAATCTTGATGATACTTGGTGGTAATTATCAGTTCACTAAGCCCACTTGGCTGCCCAATTTTCACTCTTCTAGGTTCAAGCGTTCGTTTCCAGTAACAGTTTGAATTTTTAGGTTTCACTCTGTTTTCTGCTATATAGATAGATGTGTTTGAAACTCTAAATCAAACACGGTTTGTGCTAGCTCCGTGAAACTTGACAAAATGAAGTAGTTCTAAGTTCTATTTCTATGGTTTGTTTCCTCTTGAAGTACCCCATGCAGAGACTGGCAAAGAACACTTTCGTTTGAAAGGGGTTGCCAAGCTTCCAAAAAACTACTAGTTTGCTGAAATTTCAGCAACCATTTTTTCACCAAATCTTGATGATACTTGGTGGTAATGATCAGTTCACTAAGCCCACTTGGCTGACCAATTTTCACTCTTCTAGGTTCAAGCGTTCGTTTCCAGTAACACTTTGAATTTTTAGGTTTCACTCTGTTTTCTGCTATATAGATAGATGTGTTTGAAACTCTAAATCAAACACGGTTTGTGCTAGCTCCTTGAAACTTGACCAAATGAAGTAGTTCTCAGTTCTATCTCTATGGTTTGTTTCCTCTTGAAGTACCCCATGCAGAGACTGGCGAAAAACACTTTCATTTTAAAGGGGTTGCCAAGCTTCCAAAAAACTACTAGTTTGCTGAAATCTCAGCAAACATTTTTTCACCAAATCTTGATGATACTTGGTGGTAATGATCAGTTCACTAATCCCACTTGGCTGCCCAACTTTCAATCCTCTAGGATCAAGCGTTCCTTTCCAGTAACAGTTTGAATTGTTAGGTTTCACTCTGTTTTCTGCTATATAGATAGATGTGTTTGAAACTCTAAATCAAACACGGTTTGTGCTACCTCCGTGAAACTTGACAAAATGAAGTAGTTCTAAGTTCTATCTCTATGGTTTGTTTCCTCTTGAAGTACCCCATGCAGAGACTGGCAAAGAACACTTTCGTTTGAAAGGGGTTGCCAAGCTTCCAAAAATCTACTAGTTTGCTGAAATCTCAGCAACCATTTTTTCACCAAATCTTGATGATACTTGGTGGTAATGATCAGTTCACTAAGCCCACTTGGCTGCCCAATTTTCACTCTTCTAGGTTCAAGCGTTCGTTTCCAGTAACACTTTGAATTTTTAGGTTTCACTCTGTTTTCTGCTATATAGATAGATGTGTTTGAAACTCTAAATCAAACACGGTTTGTGCTAGCTCCTTGAAACTTGACCAAATGAAGTAGTTCTAAGTTCTATCTCTATGGTTTGTTTCCTCCTGAAGTACCCCATGCAGAGACTGGCGAAAAACACTTTCGTTTTAAAGGGGTTGCCAAGCTTCCAAAAATCTACTAGTTTGCTGAAACCTCAGCAAACATTTTTTCACCAAATCTTGATGATACTTGGTGGTAATGATCAGTTCACTAATCCCACTTGGCTGCCCAACTTTCAATCTTCTAGGTTCAAGCGTTCGTTTCCAGTAACACTTTGAATTTTTAGTTTTCACTCTGTTTTCTGCTATATAGATAGATGTGTTTGAAACTCTAAATCAAACACGGTTTGTGCTAGCTCCTTGAAACTTGACAAAATGAAGTAGTTGTTAGTTCTATCTCTATGGTTTTTTTCCTCTTGAAGTACCCCATGCAGAGTCTCGCGATAAACACTTTCGTTTTAAAGGGGTTGCCAAGCTTCGAAAAAACTACTAGTTTGCTGAAATCTCAGCAAACATTTTTTCACCAAATCTTGATGATACTTGGTGGTAATGATCAGTTCACTAATCCCACTTGGCTGCCCAAATTTTATTCTTCTAAGTTGAAGCTTTCGTTTCCAGTGACTGTTTGAAATTTTAGGTTTCACTCTGTTTTCTCCAACATAGATAGCTGTGTTTGGAATTCTAAATCAAACACGGTTTGTGCTAGCTCCGTGAAACTTGACAAAATGAAGTAGTTCTAAGTTCTATCTCTATGGTTTGTTTCCTCTTGAAGTACGCCATGCAGAGACTGGCGAAGAACACTTTCGTTTGAAAGGGGTTGCCAAGCTTCCAAAAAACTACTCTTTGCTGAAATCTCAGCAAACATTTTTTCACCAAATCTTGATGATACTTGGTGGTAATGATCAGTTCACTAAGCCCACTTGGCTGCCCAATTTTCACTCTTCTAGGTTCAAGCGTTCGTTTCCAGTAACACTTTGAATTTTTAGGTTTCACTCTGTTTTCTGCTATATAGATAGATGTGTTTGAAACTCTAAATCAAACACGGTTTGTGCTAGCTCCTTGAAACTTGACCAAATGAAGTAGTTCTAAGTTCTATCTCTATGGTTTGTTTCCTCTTGAAGTACCCCATGCAGAGACTGGCGAAAAACGCTTTCGTTTTAAAGGGGTTGCCAAGCTTCCAAAAAACTACTAGTTTGCTGAAATCTCAGCAAACATTTTTTCACCAAATCTTGATGATACTTGGTGGTAATGATCAGTTCACTAATCCCACTTGGCTGCCCAACTTTCACTCTTCTAGGTTCAAGCGTTCGTTTCCAGTAACAGTTTGAATTTTTAGGTTTCACTCTGTTTTCTGCTATATAGATAGATGTGTTTGAAACTCTAAATCAAACACGGTTTGTGCTAGCTCCGTGAAACTTGACAAAATGAAGTAGTTCTAAGTTCTATCTCTATGGTTTGTTTCCTCTTGAAGTACCCCATGCAGAGACTGGCAAAGAACACTTTCGTTTGAAAGGGGTTGCCAAGCTTCCAAAAAACTACAGTTTGCTGAAATCTCAGCAACATTTTTTCACCAAATCTTCATGATACTAGGTGGTAATGATCAGTTCACTAAGCCCACTTGGCTGCCCAATTTTCACTCTTCTAGGTTCAAGCGTTCGTTTCCAGTAACACTTTGAATTTTTAGGTTTCACTCTGTTTTCTGGTATATAGATAGATGTGTTTGAAACTCTAAATCAAACACGGTTTGTGCTAGCTCTTTGAAACTTGACCAAATGAAGTAGTTCTAAGTTCTATCTCTATGGTTTGTTTCCTCCTGAAGTACCCCATGCAGAGACTGGCGAAAAACACTTTCGTTTTAAAGGGGTTGCCAAGCTTCCAAAAAACTACTAGTTTGCTGAAATCTCAGCAAACATTTTTTCACCAAATCTTGATGATACTTGGTGGTAATGATCAGTTCACTAATCCCACTTGGCTGCCCAACTTTCAATCTTCTAGGTTCAAGCGTTCGTTTCCAGTAACAGTTTGAATTTTTAGGTTTCACTCTGTTTTCTGCTATATAGATAGATGTCTTTGAAACTCTAAATCAAACACGGTTTGTGCTAGCTCCTTGAAACTTGACAAAATGAAGTAGTTGTTAGTTCTATCTCTATGGTTTTTTTCCTCTTGAAGTACCCCATGCAGAGACTGGCGAAAAACACTTTCGTTTTAAAGTGGTTGCCAAGCTTCGAAAAAACTACTAGTTTGCTGAAATCTCAGCAAACATTTTTTCACCAAATCTTGATGATACTTGGTGGTAATGATCAGTTCACTAAGCCCACTTGGCTGCCCAACTTTCACTCTTCTAGGTTCAAGCGTTCGTTTCCAGTAACACTTTGAATTTTTTGGTTTCACTCTGTTTTCTGCTATATAGATAGATGTGTTTGAAACTCTAAATCAAACACGGTTTGTGCTAGCTCCGTGAAACTTGACAAAATGAAGTAGTTCTAAGTTCTATCTCTATGGTTTGTTTCCTCTTGAAGTACCCCATGCAGAGACTGGCAAAGAACACTTTCGTTTGAAAGGGGTTGCCAAGCTTTCAAAAAAACTACTAGTTTGCTGAAATCTCAGCAACCATTTTTTCACCAAATCTTGATGATACTTGGTGGTAATGATCAGTTCACTAAGCCCACTTGGCTGCCCAATTTTCACTCTTCTAGGTTCAAGCGTTCGTTTCCAGTAACACTTTGAATTTTTAGGTTTCACTCTGTTTTCTGCTATATAGATAGATGTGTTTGAAACTCTAAATCAAACACGGTTTGTGCTAGCTCCTTGAAACTTGACCAAATGAAGTAGTTCTAAGTTCTATCTCTATGGTTTGTTTCCTCCTGAAGTACCCCATGCAGAGACTGGCGAAAAACACTTTCGTTTAAAGGGGTTGCCAAGCTTCCAAAAAACTACTAGTTTGCTGAAATCTCAGCAAACATTTTTTCACCAAATCTTGATGATACTTGGTGGTAATGATCAGTTCACTAATCCCACTTGGCTGGCCCAACTTTCACTCTTCTAGGTTCAAGCGTTCGTTTCCAGTAACAGTTTGAATTTTTAGGTTTCACTCTCTTTTCTGCTATATAGGTAGATGTGTTTGAAACTCTAAATCAACACGGTTTGTGCTAGCTCCGTGAAAACTTGACAAAATGAAGTAGTTCTAAGTTCTATCTCTATGGTTTGTTTTCCTCTTGAAGTACCCCATGCAGAGACTGGCAAAGAACACTTTCGTTTGAAAGGGGTTGCCAAGCTTCCAAAAAACTACTAGTTGGCTGAAATCTCAGCAACCATTTTTTCACCAAATCTTGATGATACTTGGTGGTAATGATCAGTTCACTAAGCCCACTTGGCTGCCCAATTTTCACTCTTCTAGGTTCAAGCGTTCGTTTCCAGTAACACTTTGAATTTTTAGGTTTCACTCTGTTTTCTGCTATATAGATAGATGTGTTTGAAACTCTAAATCAAACACGGTTTGTGCTAGCTCCTTGAAACTTGACCAAATGAAGTAGTTCTAAGTTCTATCTCTATGGTTTGTTTCCTCCTGAAGTACCCCATGCAGAGACTGGCGAAAAACACTTTCGTTTTAAAGGGGTTGCCAAGGTTCCAAAAAACTACTAGTTTGCTGAAATCTCAGCAAACATTTTTTCACCAAATCTTGATGATACTTGGTGGTAATGATCAGTTCACTAATCCCACTTGGCTGCCCAACTTTCACTCTTCTAGGTTCAAGCGTTCGTTTCCAGTAACAGTTTGAATTTTTAGGTTTCACTCTGTTTTCT
Source organism: Callospermophilus lateralis (assembly GCF_048772815.1). Classification (NCBI taxonomy): domain Eukaryota; kingdom Metazoa; phylum Chordata; class Mammalia; order Rodentia; family Sciuridae; genus Callospermophilus; species Callospermophilus lateralis. The sequence continues at coordinate 19,637 of NW_027517625.1, forward strand.
GCTATATAGATAGATGTGTTTGAAACTCTAAATCAAACACGGTTTGTGCTAGCTCCTTGAAACTTGACAAAAAGTAGTTCTAAGTTCTATCTCTATGGTTTGTTTCCTCTTGAAGTACCCCATGCAGAGACTGGCAAAGAACACGTTCGTTTGAAAGGGGTTGCCAAGCTTCCAAAAAACTACTCTTTTGCTGAAATCTCAGCAAACATTTTTTCACCAAATCTTGATGATACTTGGTGGTAATTATCAGTTCACTAAGCCCACTTGGCTGCCCAATTTTCACTCTTCTAGGTTCAAGCGTTCGTTTCCAGTAACAGTTTGAATTTTTAGGTTTCACTCTGTTTTCTGCTATATAGATAGATGTGTTTGAAACTCTAAATCAAACACGGTTTGTGCTAGCTCCTTGAAACTTGACCAAATGAAGTAGTTCTAAGTTCTATCTCTATGGTTTGTTTCCTCTTGAAGTACCCCATGCAGAGACTCGCGAAAAACACTTTCGTTTTAAAGGGGTTGCCAAGCTTCGAAAAAAACTACTAGTTTGCTGAAATCTCAGCAAACATTTTTTCACCAAATCTTGATGTTACTTGGTGGTAATGATCAGTTCACTAATCCCCACTTGGCTGCCCAAATTTTATTCTTCTAGGTTGAAGCTTTCGTTTCCAGTGACTGTTTGAAATTTTAGGTTTCACTCTGTTTTCTCCAACATAATAGCTGTGTTTGGAATTCTAAATCAAACACAGTTTGTGCTAGCTCCGTGAAACTTGACAAAATGAAGTAGTTCTAAGTTCTATCTCTATGGTTTGTTTCCTCTTGAAGTACCCCATGCAGAGACTGGCGAAGAACACTTTCGTTTGAAAGGGTTGCCAAGCTTCCAAAAAACTACTCGTTTGCTGAAATCTCAGCAAACATTTGTTCACCAAATCTTGATGATACTTGGTGGTAATGGATCAGATCACTAAGCCCACTTGCCTCCCAATTTTCACTCTTCTAGGTTCAAGCGTTCGTTTCCAGTAACACTTTGAATTTTTAGGTTTCACTCTGTTTTCTGCTATATAGATAGATGTGTTTGAAACTCTAAATCAAACACGGTTTGTGCTAGCTCTTGAAACTTGACAAAATGAAGTAGTTCTAAGTTCTATCTCTATGGTTTGTTTACTCTTGAAGTACCCCATGCAGAAACTTTCGAAAAAACACTTTCGTTTTGAAAGGGGTTGCCATGCTTCCAAAAAATTACTAGTTTGCTGAAATCTCAGCAAACATTTTTTCACCAAAGTCTTGATGATACTTGGTGGTAATGATCAGTTCACTAATCCCACTTGGCTGCCCAACTTTCACTCTTCTAGGGTTCAAGCGTTCGTTTCCAGTAACAGTTTGAATTTTTAGGTTTCACTCTGTTTTCTGCTATATAGATAGATGTGTTTGAAACTCTAAATCAAACACGGTTTGTGCTAGCTCCGTGAAACTTGACAAAATGAAGTAGTTCTAAGTTCTATCTCTATGGTTTGTTTCCTCTTGAAGTACCCCATGCAGAGACTGGCGAAGAACACTTTCGTTTGAAAGGGGTTGCCAAGCTTCCAAAAAACTACTCGTTTGCTGAAATCTCAGCAAACATTTTTTTCACCAAATCTTGATGATACTTGGTGGTAATGATCAGTTCACTAAGCCCACTTGGCTGCCCAATTTTCACTCTTCTAGGTTCAAGCGTTCGTTTCCAGTAACACTTTGAATTTTTAGGTTTCACTCTGTTTTCTGCTATATAGATAGATGTGTTTGAAACTCTAAATCAAACACGGTTTGTGCTAGCTCCTTGAAACTTGACAAAATGAAGTAGTTCTAAGTTCTATCTCTATGGTTTGTTTCCTCTTGAAGTACCTCATGCAGAACTGGCGAAAAACCACTTTCGTTTGAAAGGGTTGCCATGCTTCCAAAAAACTACTAGTTTGCTGAATCTCAGCAAACATTTTTTCACCAAATCTTGATGATACTTGGTGGTAATGATCATTTCACTAATCCCACTTGGCTGCCCAACTTTCACTCTTCTAGGTTCAAGCGTTCGTTTCCAGTAACAGTTTGAATTTTTAGGTTTCACTCTGTTTTCTACTATATAGATAGATGTGTTTGAAACTCTAAATCAAACACGGTTTGTGCTAGCTCGGTGAAACTTGACAAAATGAAGTAGTTCTAAGTTCTATCTATATGGTTTGGTTCCTCTTGAAGTACCCCATGCAGAGACTGGCAAAGAACACTTTCGTTGAAAGGGGTTGCCAAGCTTCCAAAAACTACCAGTTTGCTGAAATCTCAGCAACCATTTTTTTCACCAAATCTTGATGATACTGGTGGAAATGATCAGTTCACTAAGCCCACTTGGCTGCCCAATTTTCACTCTTCTAGGTTCAAGCGTTCGTTTCCAGTAACACTTTGATTTTTAGGTTTCACTCTGTTTTTCTGCTATATAGATAGATGTGTTTGAAACTCTAAATCAAACACGGTTTGTGCTAGCTCCTTGAAACTTGACCAAATGAAGTAGTTCTAAGTTCTATTCTCTATGGTTTGTTTCCTCCTGAAGTACCCCATGCAGAGACTGGCGAAAAACACTTTCGTTTGAAAGGGGTTGCCAAGCTTCCAAAAAACTACTAGTTTGCTGAAATCTCAGCAAACATTTTTTCACCAAATCTTGATGATACTTGGTGGTAATGATCAGTTCACTAATCCACTTGGCTGCCCAACTTTCAATCTTCTAGGTTCAAGCGTTCGTTTTCCAGTAACAGTTTGAATTTTTTAGGTTTCACTCTGTTTTCTGCTATATAGATAGATGTCTTTGAAACTCTAAATCAAAACACGGTTTGTGCTAGCTCCTTGAAACTTGACAAAATGAAGTAGTTGTTAGTTCTATATCTATGGTTTTTTTCCTCTTGAAGTACCCCATGCAGAGACTCGCGAAAAACACTTTCGTTTTAAAGGGGTTGCCAAGCTTCGAAAAAACTACTAGTTTGCTGAAATCTCAGTAAACATTTTTTCACCAAATCTTGATGATACTTGGTGGTAATGATCAGTTCACTAATCCCACTTGGCTGCCCAAATTTTATTCTTCTAGGTTGAAGCTTTCGTTTCCAGTGACTGTTTGAAATTTTAGGTTTCACTCTGTTTTCTCCAAGATAGATAGCTGTGTTTGGAATTCTAAATCAAACACGGTTTGTGCTAGCTCCGTGAAACTTGACAAAATGAAGTAGTTCTAAGTTCTATCTCTATGGTTTGTTTCCTCTTGAAGTACCCCATGCAGAGACTGGCGAAGAACACTTTCGTTTGAAAGGGGTTGCCAAGCTTCCAAAAAACTACTCTTTTGCTGAAATCTCAGCAAACATTTTTTCACCAAATCTTGATGATACTTGGTGGTAATTATCAGTTCACTAAGCCCACTTGGCTGCCCAATTTTCACTCTTCTAGGTTCAAGCGTTCGTTTCCAGTAACAGTTTGAATTTTTAGGTTTTCACTCTGTTTTCTGCTATATAGATAGATGTGTTTGAAACTCTAAATCAAACACGGTTTGTGCTAGCTCCGTGAAACTTGACAAAATGAAGTAGTTCTAAGTTCTATTTCTATGGTTTGTTTCCTCTTGAAGTACCCCATGCAGAGACTGGCAAAGAACACTTTCGTTTGAAAGGGGTTGCCAAGCTTCCAAAAAACTACTAGTTTGCTGAAATTTCAGCAACCATTTTTTCACCAAATCTTGATGATACTTGGTGGTAATGATCAGTTCACTAAGCCCACTTGGCTGACCAATTTTCACTCTTCTAGGTTCAAGCGTTCGTTTCCAGTAACACTTTGAATTTTTAGGTTTCACTCTGTTTTCTGCTATATAGATAGATGTGTTTGAAACTCTTAATCAAACACGGTTTGTGCTAGCTCCTTGAAACTTGACCAAATGAAGTAGTTCTCAGTTCTATCTCTATGGTTTGTTTCCTCTTGAAGTACCCCATGCAGAGACTGGCGAAAACACTTTCATTTTAATGGGGTTGCCAGCTTCCAAAAAACTACTAGTTTGCTGAAATCTCAGCAAACATTTTTTCACCAAATCTTGATGATACTTGGTGGTAATGATCAGTTCACTAAATCCCACTTGGCTGCCCAACTTTCAATCCTCTAGGATCAAGCGTTCCTTTCCAGTAACAGTTTGAATTGTTAGGTTTCACTCTGTTTTCTGCTATATAGATAGATGTGTTTGAAACTCTAAATCAAACACGGTTGTGCTACCTCCGTGAAACTTGACAAAATGAAGTAGTTCTAAGTTCTATCTCTATGGTTTGTTTCCTCTTGAAGTACCCCATGCAGAGACTGGCAAAGAACACTTTCGTTTGAAAGGGGTTGCCAAGCTTCCAAAATCTACTAGTTTGCTGAAAATCTCAGCAACCATTTTTTCACCAAATCTTGATGATACTTGGTGGTAATGATCAGTTCACTAAGCCCACTTGGCTGCCCAATTTCACTCTTCTAGGTTCAAGCGTTCGTTTCCAGTAACACTTTGAATTTTAGGTTTCACTCTGTTTTCTGCTATATAGATAGATGTGTTATGAAAACTCTAAATCAAACACGGTTTGGTGCTAGCTCCTTGAAACTTGACAAAATGAAGTGTTGTTAGTTCTATCTCTATGGTTTTTTTCCTCTTGAAGTACCCCATGCAGAGTCTCGCGATAAACACTTTCGTTTTAAAGGGGTTGCCAAGCTTCGAAAAAACTACTAGTTTGCTGAAATATCAGCAAACATTTTTTCACCAAATCTTGATGATACTTGGTGGTAATGATCAGTTCACTAATCCCACTTGGCTGCCCAAATTTTATTCTTCTAAGTTGAAGCTTTCGTTTCCAGTGACTGTTTGAAATTTTAGGTTTCACTCTGTTTTCTCCAACATAGATAGCTGTGTTTGGAATTCTAAATCAAACACGGTTTGTGCTAGCTCCGTGAAACTTGACAAAATGAAGTAGTTCTAAGTTCTATCTCTATGGTTTGTTTCCTCTTGAAGTACGCCATGCAGAGACTGGCGAAGAACACTTTCGTTTGAAAGGGGTTGCCAAGCTTCCAAAAAACTACTCTTTGCTGAAATCTCAGCAAACATTTTTTCACCAAATCTTGATGATACTTGGTGGTAATGATCAGTTCACTAAGCCCACTTGGCTGCCCAATTTTCACTCTTCTAGGTTCAAGCGTTCGTTTCCAGTAACACTTTGAATTTTTAGGTTTCACTCTGTTTTCTGCTATATAGATAGATGTGTTTGAAACTCTAAATCAAACACGGTTTGTGCTAGCTCCTTGAAACTTGACCAAATGAAGTAGTTCTAAGTTCTATCTCTATGGTTTGTTTCCTCTTGAAGTACCCCATGCAGAGACTGGCGAAAAACACTTTCGTTTTAAAGGGGTTGCCAAGCTTCCAAAAAACTACTAGTTTGCTGAAATCTCAGCAAACATTTTTTCACCAAATCTTGATGATACTTGGTGGTAATGATCAGTTCACTAATCCCACTTGGCTGCCCAAGTTTCACTCTTCTAGGTTCAAGCGTTCGTTTCCAGTAACAGTTTGAATTTTTAGGTTTCACTCTGTTTTCTGCTATATAGATAGATGTGTTTGAAACTCTAAATCAAACACGGTTTGTGCTAGCTCCGTGAAACTTGACAAAATGAAGAAGTTCTAAGTTCTATCTCTATGGTTTGTTTCCTCTTGAAGTACCCCATGCAGAGACTGGCAAAGAACACTTTCGTTTGAAAGGGGTTGCCAAGCTTCCAAAAAACTACAGTTTGCTGAAATCTCAGCAACATTTTTTCACCAAATCTTCATGATACTAGGTGGTAATGATCAGTTCACTAAGCCCACTTGGCTGCCCAATTTTCACTCTTCTAGGTTCAAGCGTTCGTTTCCAGTAACACTTTGAATTTTTAGGTTTCACTCTGTTTTCTGGTATATAGATAGATGTGTTTGAAACTCTAAATCAAACACGGTTTGTGCTAGCTCTTTGAAACTTGACCAAATGAAGTAGTTCTAAGTTCTATCTCTATGGTTTGTTTCCTCCTGAAGTACCCCATGCAGAGACTGGCGAAAAACACTTTCGTTTTAAAGGGGTTGCCAAGCTTCCAAAAAACTACTAGTTTGCTGAAATCTCAGCAAACATTTTTTCACCAAATCTTGATGATACTTGGTGGTAATGATCAGTTCACTAATCCCACTTGGCTGCCCAACTTTCAATCTTCTAGGTTCAAGCGTTCGTTTCCAGTAACAGTTTGAATTTTTAGGTTTCACTCTGTTTTCTGATATATAGATAGATGTCTTTGAAACTCTAAATCAAACACGGTTTGTGCTAGCTCCTTGAAACTTGACAAAATGAAGTAGTTGTTAGTTCTATCTCTATGGTTTTTTTCCTCTTGAAGTACCCCATGCAGAGACTGGCGAAAAACACTTTCGTTTTAAAGTGGTTGCCAAGCTTCGAAAAAACTACTAGTTTGCTGAAATCTCAGCAAACATTTTTTCACCAAATCTTGATGATACTTGGTGGTAATGATCAGTTCACTAAGCCCACTTGGCTGCCCAAATTTCACTCTTCTAGGTTCAAGCGTTCGTTTCCAGTAACACTTTGAATTTTTTGGTTTCACTCTGTTTTCTGCTATATAGATAGATGTGTTTGAAACTCTAAATCAAACACGGTTTGTGCTAGCTCCGTGAAACTTGACAAAATGAAGTAGTTCTAAGTTCTATCTCTATGGTTTGTTTCCTCTTGAAGTACCCCATGCAGAGACTGGCAAAGAACACTTTCGTTTGAAAGGGGTTGCCAAGCTTCCAAAAAACTACTAGTTTGCTGAAATCTCAGCAACCATTTTTTCACCAAATCTTGATGATACTTGGTGGTAATGATCAGTTCACTAAGCCCACTTGGCTGCCCAATTTTCACTCTTCTAGGTTCAAGCGTTCGTTTCCAGTAACACTTTGAATTTTTAGGTTTCACTCTGTTTTCTGCTATATAGATAGATGTGTTTGAAACTCTAAATCAAACACGGTTTGTGCTAGCTCCTTGAAACTTGACCAAATGAAGTAGTTCTAAGTTCTATCTCTATGGTTTGTTTCCTCCTGAAGTACCCCATGCAGAGACTGGCGAAAAACACTTTCGTTTTAAAGGGGTTGCCAAGCTTCCAAAAAACTACTAGTTTGCTGAAATCTCAGCAAACATTTTTTCACCAAATCTTGATGATACTTGGTGGTAATGATCAGTTCACTAATCCCACTTGGCTGCCCAAATTTCAATCTTCTAGGTTCAAGCGTTCGTTTCCAGTAACAGTTTGAATTTTTAGGTTTCACTCTCTTTTCTGCTATATAGATAGATGTGTTTGAAACTCGAAATCAAACACGGTTTGTGCTAGCTCCGTGAAACTTGACAAAATGAAGTAGTTCTAAGTTCTATCTCTATGGTTTGTTTCCTCTTGAAGTACCCCATGCAGAGACTGGCGAAGAACACTTTCGTTTGAAAGGGGTTGCCAAGCTTCGAAAAAACTACTCGTTTGCTGAAATCTCAGCAACCATTTTTTCACCAAATCTTGATGATACTTGGTGGTAATGATCAGTTCACTAAGCCCACTTGGCTGCCCAATTTTCACTCTTCTAGGTTCAAGCGTTCGTTTCCAGTAACACTTTGAATTTTTAGGTTTCACTCTGTTTTCTGCTATATAGATAGATGTGTTTGAAACTCTAAATCAAACACGGTTTGTGCTAGCTCCTTGAAACTTGACCAAATGAAGTAGTTCTAAGTTCTATCTCTATGGTTTGTTTCCTCTTGAAGTACCCCATGCAGAGACTGGCGAAAAACACTTTCGTTTTAAAGGGGTTGCCAAGGTTCCAAAAAACTACTAGTTTGCTGAAATCTCAGCAAACATTTTTTCACCAAATCTTGATGATACTTGGTGGTAATGATCAGTTCACTAATCCCACTTGGCTGCCCAACTTTCACTCTTCTAGGTTCAAGCGTTCGTTTCCAGTAACAGTTTGAATTTTTAGGTTTCACTCTGTTTTCTGCTATATAGATAGATGTGTTTGAAACTCTAAATCAAACACGGTTTGTGCTAGCTCCTTGAAACTTGACAAAATGAAGTAGTTCTAAGTTCTATCTCTATGGTTTGTTTCCTCTTGAAGTACCCCATGCAGAGACTGGCAAAGAACACGTTCGTTTGAAAGGGGTTGCCAAGCTTCCAAAAAACTACAGTTTGCTGAAATCTCAGCAACCATTTTTTCACCAAATCTTGATGATACTTGGTGGTAATGATCAGTTCACTAAGCCCACTTGGCTGCCCAATTTTCACTCTTCTAGGTTCAAGCGTTCGTTTCCAGTAACACTTTGAATTTTTAGGTTTCACTCTGTTTTCTGGTATATAGATAGATGTGTTTGAAACTCTAAATCAAACACGGTTTGTGCTAGCTCCTTGAAACTTGACCAAATGAAGTAGTTCTAAGTTCTATCTCTATGGTTTGTTTCCTCCTGAAGTACCCCATGCAGAGACTGGCGAAAAACACTTTCGTTTTAAAGGGGTTGCCAAGCTTCCAAAAAACTACTAGTTTGCTGAAATCTCAGCAAACATTTTTTCACCAAATCTTGATGATACTTGGTGGTAATGATCAGTTCACTAATCCCACTTGGCTGCCCAACTTTCAATCTTCTAGGTTCAAGCGTTCGTTTCCAGTAACAGTTTGAATTTTTAGGTTTCACTCTGTTTTCTGCTATATAGATAGATGTCTTTGAAACTCTAAATCAAACACGGTTTGTGCTAGCTCTTTGAGACTTGACAAAATGAAGTAGTTGTTAGTTCTATCTCTATGGTTTTTTTCCTCTTGAAGTACCCCATGCAGAGACTGGCGAAAAACACTTTCGTTTTAAAGTGGTTGCCAAGCTTCGAAAAAACTACTAGTTTGCTGAAATCTCAGCAAACATTTTTTCACCAAATCTTGATGATTCTTGGTGGTAATGATCAGTTCACTAAGCCCACTTGGCTGCCCAACTTTCACTCTTCTAGGTTCAAGCGTTCGTTTCCAGTAACACTTTGAATTTTTTGGTTTCACTCTATTTTCTGCTATATAGATAGATGTGTTTGAAACTCTAAATCAAACACGGTTTGTGCTAGCTCCGTGAAACTTGACAAAATGAAGTAGTTCTAAGTTCTATCTCTATGGTTTGTTTCCTCTTGAAGTACCCCATGCAGAGACTGGCAAAGAACACTTTCGTTTGAAAGGGGTTGCCAAGCTTCCAAAAAACTACTAGTTTGCTGAAATCTCAGCAACCATTTTTTCACCAAATCTTGATGATACTTGGTGGTAATGACCAGTTCACTAATCCCACTTGGCTGCCCAAATTTTATTCTTCTAGGTTGAAGCTTTCGTTTCCAGTGACTGTTTGAAATTTTGGGTTTCACTCTGTTTTCTCCAACATAGATAGCTGTGTTTGGAATTCTAAATCAAACACGGTTTGTGCTAGCTCCTTGAAACTTGACAAAATGAAGTAGTTCTAAGTTCTATCTCTATGGTTTGTTTCCTCTTGAAGTACCCCATGCAGAGACTGGCGAAGAACACTTTCGTTTTAAAGGGTTGCCAAGCTTCCAAAAAACTACTCGTTTGCTGAAATCTCAGCAAACATTTTTTCACCAAATCTTGATGATACTTGGTGGTAATGATCAGTTCACTAAGCCCACTTGGCTGCCCAGTTTTCACTCTTCTAGGTTCAAGCGTTCGTTTCCAGTAACACTTTGAATTTTTAGGTTTCACTCTGTTTTCTGCTATATAGATAGATGTTTTTGAAACTCTAAATCAAACACGGTTTGTGCTAGCTCCTTGAAACTTGACCAAATGAAGTAGTTCTAAGTTCTATCTCTATGGTTTGTTTCCTCCTGAAGTACCCCATGCAGAGACTGGCGAAAAACACTTTCGTTTTAAAGGGGTTGCCAAGCTTCCAAAAAACTACTAGTTTGCTGAAATCTCAGCAAACATTTTTTCACCAAATCTTGATGATACTTGGTGGTAATGATCAGTTCACTAATCCCACTTGGCTGCCCAACTTTCATCTTCTAGGTTCAAGCGTTCGTTTCCAGTAACAGTTTGAATTTTTAGGTTTCACTCTGTTTTCTGCTATATAGATAGATGTCTTTGAAACTCTAAATCAAACACGGTTTGTGCTAGCTCCTTGAAACTTGACAAAATGAAGTAGTTGTTAGTTCTATCTCTATGGTTTTTTTCCGCTTGAAGTACCCCATGCAGAGACTCGCGAAAAACACTTTCGTTTTAAAGGTGTTGCCAAGCTTCGAAAAAACTACTAGTTTGCTGAAATCTCAGCAAACATTTTTTCACCAAATCTTGATGATACTTGGTGGTAATGATCAGTTCACTAATCCCAATTGGCTGCCCAAATTTTATTCTTCTAGGTTGAAGCTTTCGTTTCCAGTGACTGTTTGAAATTTTAGGTTTCACTCTGTTTTCTCCAACATAGATAGCTGTGTTTGGAATTCTAAATCAAACACGGTTTGTGCTAGCTCCGTGAAACTTGACAAAATGAAGTAGTTCTAAGTTCTATCTCTATGGTTTGTTTCCTCTTGAAGTACCCCATGCAGAGACTGGCGAAGAACACTTTCGTTTGAAAGGGGTTGCCAAGCTTCCAAAAAACTACTCGTTTGCTGAAATCTCAGCAAACATTTTTTCACCAAATCTTGATGATACTTGGTGGTAATGATCAGTTCACTAAGCCCACTTGGCTGCCCAATTTTCACTCTTTTAGGTTCAAGCGTTCGCTTCCAGTAACACTTTGAATTTTTAGGTTTCATTCTGTTTTCTGCTATATAGATAGATGTGTTTGAAACTCTAAATCAAACACGGTTTGTGCTAGCTCCTTGAAACTTGACAAAATGAAGTAGTTCTAAGTTCTATCTCTATGGTTTGTTTCCTCTTGAAGTACCCCATGCAGAAACTGGCGAAAAACACTTTCGTTTGAAAGGGGTTGCCATGCTTCCAAAAAACTACTAGTTTGCTGAAATCTCAGCAAACATTTTTTCACCAAATCTTGATGATACTTGGTGGTAATGATCAGTTCACTAATCCCACATGGCTGCCCAACTTTCACTCTTCTAGGTTCAAGCGTTCGTTTCCAGTAACAGTTTGAATTTTTAGGTTTCACTCTGTTTTCTGCTATATAGATAGATGTGTTTGAAACTCTAAATGAAACACGGTTTGTGCTAGCTCCGTGAAACTTGACAAAATGAAGTAGTTCTAAGTTCTATCTCTATGGTTTGTTTCCTCTTGAAGTACCAGGTGCAGAGACTGGCGAAGAACACTTTCGTTTGAAAGGGGTTGCCAAGCTTCCAAAAAACTACTGGTTTGCTGAAATCTCAGCAAACATTTTTTCACCAAATCTTGATGATACTTGGTGGTAATGATCAGTTCACTAAGCCCACTTGTCTGCCCAATTTTCACTCTTCTAGGTTCAAGCGTTCGTTTCCAGTAACACTTTGAATTTTTAGGTTTCACTTTGTTTTCTGCTATATAGATAGATGTGTTTGAAACTCTAAATCAAACACGGTTTGTGCTAGCTCCTTGAAACTTGACCAAATGAAGTAGTTCTATGTTCTATCTCTATGGTTTGTTTCCTCTTGAAGTACCCCATGCAGAGACTGGCGAAAAACACTTTCGTTTTAAAGGGGTTGCCAAGCTTCCAAAAAACTACTAGTTTGCTGAAATCTCAGCAAACATTTTTTCACCAAATATTGATGATACTTGGTTGTAATGATCAGTTCACTAATCCCACTTGGCTGCCCAAATTTCAATCTTCTAGGTTCAAGCGTTCGTTTCCATTAACAGTTTGAATTTTTAGTTTTCACTCTGTTTTCTGCTATATAGATAGATGTCTTTGAAATTCTAAATCAAACACGGTTTGTGCTAGCTCCTTGAAACTTGACAAAATGAAGTAGTTGTTAGTTCTATCTCTATGTTTTTTTTTCCTCTTGAAGTACCCCATGCAGAGACTCGCGAAAAACACTTTCGTTTTAAAGGGGTTGCCAAGCTTCGAAAAAACTACTAGTTTGCTGAAATCTCAGCAAACATTTTTTCACCAAATCTTGATGATACTTGGTGGTAATGATCAGTTCACTAATCCCACTTGGCTGCCCAAATTTTATTCTTCTAGGTTAAAGCTTTCGTTTCCAGTGACTGTTTGAAATTTTAGGTTTCACTCTGTTTTCTCCAACATAGATGGCTGTGTTTGGAATTCTAAATCAAACACGGTTTGTGCTAGCTCCGTGAAACTTGACAAAATGAAGTAGTTCAAAGTTCTATCTCTATGGTTTGTTTCCTCTTGAAGTACCCCATGCAGAGACTGGCGAAGAACACTTTCGTTTGAAAGGGGTTGCCAAGCTTCCAAAAAACTACTCGTTTGCTGAAATCTCAGCAAACATTTTTTCACCAAATCTTGATGATACTTGGTGGTAATGATCAGTTCACTAAGCCCACTTGGCTGCCCAATTTTCACTCTTCTAGGTTCAAGCGTTCGTTTCCAGTAACACTTTGAATTTTTACGTTTCACTCTGTTTTCTGCTATATAGATAGATGTGTTTGAAACTCTAAATCAAACACGGTTTGTGCTAGCTCCTTGAAACTTGACAAAATGAAGTAGTTCTAAGTTCTATCTCTATGGTTTGTTTCCTCTTGAAGTACCCCATGCAGAAACTGGCGAAAAACACTTTCGTTTGAAAGGGGTTGCCATGCTTCCAAAAAACTACTAGTTTGCTGAAATCTCAGCAAACATTTTTTCACCAAATCTTGATGATACTTGGTGGTAATGATCAGTTCACTAATCCCACTTGGCTGCCCAACTTTCACTCTTCTAGGTTCAAGCGTTCGTTTCCAGTAACAGTTTGAATTTTTAGGTTTCACTCTCTTTTCTGCTATATAGATAGATGTGTTTGAAACTCTAAATCAAACACGGTTTGTGCTAGCTCCGTGAAACTTGACAAAATGAAGTAGTTCTAAGTTCTATCTCTATGGTTTGTTTCCTCTTGAAGTACCCCATGCAGAGACTGGCGAAGAACACTTTCGTTTGAAAGGGGTTGCCAAGCTTCCAAAAAACTACTCGTTTGCTGAAATCTCAGCAAACATTTTTTCACCAAATCTTGATGATACTTGGTGGTAATGATCAGTTCACTAAGCCCACTTGGCTGCCCAATTTTCACTCTTCTAGGTTCAAGCGTTCGTTTCCAGTAACACTTTGAATTTTTAGGTTTCACTCTGTTTTCTGCTATATAGATAGATGTGTTTGAAACTCTAAATCAAACACGGTTTGTGCTAGCTCCTTCAAACTTGACCAAATGAAGTAGTTCTAAGTTCTATCTCTATGGTTTGTTTCCTCTTGAAGTACCCCATGCAGAGACTGGCAAAGAACACTTTCGTTTGAAAGGGGTTGCCAAGCTTCCAAAAAACTACAGTTTGCTGAAATCTCAGCAACCATTTTTTCACCAAATCTTCATGATACTAGGTGGTAATGATCAGTTCACTAAGCCCACCTGGCTGCCCAATTTTCACTCTTCTAGGTTCAAGCGTTCGTTTCCAGTAACACTTTGAATTTTTAGGTTTCACTCTGTTTTCTGGTATATAGATAGATGTGTTTGAAACTCTAAATCAAAACACGGTTTGTGCTAGCTCCTTGAAACTTGACCAAATGAAGTAGTTCTAAGTTCTATCTCTATGGTTTGTTTCCTCCTGAAGTAACAATTGCAGAGACTCGCGAAAAACACTTTCGTTTTAAAGGGGTTGCCAAGCTTCGAAAAAACTACTAGTTTGCTGAAATCTCAGCAAACATTTTTTCACCAAATCTTGATGATACTTGGTGGTAATGATCAGTTCACTAATCCCACTTGGCTGCCCAAATTTTATTCTTCTAGGTTGAAGCTTTCGTTTCCAGTGACTGTTTGAAATTTTAGGTTTCACTCTGTTTTCTCCAACATAGATAGCTGTGTTTGGAATTCTAAATCAAACACGGTTTGTGCTAGCTCCGTGAAACTTGACAAAATGAAGTAGTTCAAAGTTCTATCTCTATGGTTTGTTTCCTCTTGAAGTACCCCATGCAGAGACTGGCGAAGAACACTTTCGTTTGAAAGGGGTTGCCAAGCTTCGAAAAAACTACTCGTTTGCTGAAATCTCAGCAAACATTTTTTCACCAAATCTTGATGATACTTGGTGGTAATGATCAGTTCACTAAGCCCACTTGGCTGCCCAACTTTCACTCTTCTAGGTTCAAGGGTTCGTTTCCAGTAACACTTTGAATTTTTTGGTTTCACTCTGTTTTCTGCTATATAGATAGATGTGTTTGAAACTCTAAATCAAACACGGTTTGTGCTAGCTCCGTGAAACTTGACAAAATGAAGTAGTTCTAAGTTCTATCTCTATGGTTTGTTTCCTCTTGAAGTACCCCATGCAGAGACTGGCAAAGAACACTTTCGTTTGAAAGGGGTTGCCAAGCTTCCAAAAAACTACTAGTTTGCTGAAATCTCAGCAACCATTTTTTCACCAAATCTTGATGATACTTGGTGGTAATGATCAGTTCACTAAGCCCCACTTGGCTGCCCAATTTTCACTCTTCTAGGTTCCAGCGTTCGTTTCCAGTAACACTTTGAATTTTTAGGTTTCACTCTGTTTTCTGCTATATAGATAGATGTGTTTGAAACTCTAAATCAAACACGGTTTGTGCTAGCTCCGTGAAACTTGACAAAATGAAGTAGTTCTAAGTTCTATCTCTATGGTTTGTTTCCTCCTGAAGTACCCCATGCAGAGACTGGCGAAAAACACTTTCGTTTTAAAGGGGATGCCAAGCTTCCAAAAAACTACTAGTTTGCTGAAATCTCAGCAAACATTTTTTCACCAAATCTTGATGATACTTGGTGGTAATGATCAGTTCACTAATCCCACTTGGCTGCCCAACTTTCACTCTTCTAGGTTCAAGCGTTCGTTTCCAGTAACAGTTTGAATTTTTAGGTTTCACTCTCTTTTCTGCTATATAGATAGATGTGTTTGAAACTCTAAATCAAACACGGTTTGTGCTAGCTCCTTGAAACTTGACCAAATGAAGTAGTTCTAAGTTCTATCTCTATGGTTTGTTTCCTCCTGAAGTACCCCTAGCAGAGACTGGCGAAAAACACTTTCGTTTTAAAGGGGTTGCCAAGCTTCCAAAAAACTACTAGTTTGCTGAAATCTCAGCAAACATTTTTTCACCAAATCTTGATGATACTTGGTGGTAATGATCAGTTCACTAATCCCACTTGGCTGCCCAACTTTCAATCTTCTAGGTTCAAGCGTTCGTTTCCAGTAACAGTTTGAATTTTTAGGTTTCACTCTCTTTTCTGCTATATAGATAGATGTGTTTGAAACTCTAAATCAAACACGGTTTGTGCTAGCTCCGTGAAACTTGACAAAATGAAGTAGTTCTAAGTTCTATCTCTATGGTTTGTTTCCTCTTGAAGTACCCCATGCAGAGACTGGCGAAGAACACTTTCGTTTGAAAGGGGTTGCCAAGCTTCGAAAAAACTACTCGTTTGCTGAAATCTAAGCAACGATTTTTTCACCAAATCTTGATGATACTTGGTGGTAATGATCAGTTCACTAAGCCCACTTGGCTGCCCAATTTTCACTCTTCTAGGTTCAAGCGTTCGTTTCCAGTAACACTTTGAATTTTAGGTTTCACTCTGTTTTCTGCTATATAGATTAGATGTGTTTGAAACTCTAAATCAAACACGGTTTGTACTAGCTCCTTGAAACTTGACCAAATGAAGTAGTTCTAAGTTCTATCTCTATGCTTTGTTTCCTCTTGAAGTACCCCATGCAGAGACTGGCGAAAAACACTTTCGTTTTAAAGGGGTTGCCAAGGTTCCAAAAAACTACTAGTTTGCTGAAATCTCAGCAAACATTTTTTCACCAAATCTTGATGATACTTGGTGGTAATGATCAGTTCACTAATCCCACTTGGCTGCCCAACTTTCACTCTTCTAGGTTCAAGCGTTCGTTTCCAGTAACAGTTTGAATTTTTAGGTTTCACTCTGTTTTCTGCTATATAGATAGATGTGTTTGAAACTCTAAATCAAACACGGTTTGTGCTAGCTCCTTGAAACTTGACAAAATGAAGTAGTTCTAAGTTCTATCTCTATGGTTTGTTTCCTCTTGAAGTACCCCATGCAGAGACTGGCAAAGAACACGTTCGTTTGAAAGGGGTTGCCAAGCTTCCAAAAAACTACAGTTTGCTGAAATCTCAGCAACCATTTTTTCACCAAATCTTGATGATACTAGGTGGTAATGATCAGTTCACTAAGCCCACTTGGCTGCCCAATTTTCACTCTTCTAGGTTCAAGCGTTCGTTTCCAGTAACACTTTGAATTTTTAGGTTTCACTCTGTTTTCTGGTATATAGATAGATGTGTTTGAAACTCTAAATCAAACACGGTTTGTGCTAGCTCCTTGAAACTTGACCAAATGAAGTAGTTCTAAGTTCTATCTCTATGGTTTGTTTCCTCCTGAAGTACCCCATGCAGAGACTGGCGAAAAACACTTTCGTTTTAAAGGGGTTGCCAAGCTTCCAAAAAACTACTAGTTTGCTGAAATCTCAGCAAACATTTTTTCACCAAATCTTGATGATACTTGGTGGTAATGATCAGTTCACTAATCCCACTTGGCTGCCCAACTTTCAATCTTCTAGGTTCAAGCGTTCGTTTCCAGTAACAGTTTGAATTTTTAGGTTTCACTCTCTTTTCTGCTATATAGATAGATGTGTTTGAAACTCTAAATCAAACACGGTTTGTGCTAGCTCCGTGAAACTTGACAAAATGAAGTAGTTCTAAGTTCTATCTCTATGGTTTGTTTCCTCTTGAAGTACCCCATGCAGAGACTGGCGAAGAACACTTTCGTTTGAAAGGGGTTGCCAAGCTTCGAAAAAACTACTCGTTTGCTGAAATCTAAGCAACGATTTTTTCACCAAATCTTGATGATACTTGGTGGTAATGATCAGTTCACTAAGCCCACTTGGCTGCCCAATTTTCACTCTTCTAGGTTCAAGCGTTCGTTTCCAGTAACACTTTGAATTTTTAGGTTTCACTCTGTTTTCTGCTATATAGATAGATGTGTTTGAAACTCTAAATCAAACACGGTTTGTGCTAGCTCCTTGAAACTTGACCAAATGAAGTAGTTCTAAGTTCTATCTCTATGGTTTGTTTCCTCTTGAAGTACCCCATGCAGAGACTGGCGAAAAACACTTTCGTTTTAAAGGGGTTGCCAAGGTTCCAAAAAACTACTAGTTTGCTGAAATCTCAGCAAACATTTTTTCACCAAATCTTGATGATACTTGGTGGTAATGATCAGTTCACTAATCCCACTTGGCTGCCCAACTTTCACTCTTCTAGGTTCAAGCGTTCGTTTCCAGTAACAGTTTGAATTTTTAGGTTTCACTCTGTTTTCTGCTATATAGATAGATGTGTTTGAAACTCTAAATCAAACACGGTTTGTGCTAGCTCCTTGAAACTTGACAAAATGAAGTAGTTCTAAGTTCTATCTCTATGGTTTGTTTCCTCTTGAAGTACCCCATGCAGAGACTGGCAAAGAACACCTTCGTTTGAAAGGGGTTGCCAAGCTTCCAAAAAACTACAGTTTGCTGAAATCTCAGCAACCATTTTTTCACCAAATCTTGATGATACTAGGTGGTAATGATCAGTTCACTAAGCCCACTTGGCTGCCCAATTTTCACTCTTCTAGGTTCAAGCGTTCGTTTCCAGTAACACTTTGAATTTTTAGGTTTCACTCTGTTTTCTGGTATATAGATAGATGTGTTTGAAACTCTAAATCAAACACGGTTTGTGCTAGCTCCTTGAAACTTGACCAAATGAAGTAGTTCTAAGTTCTATCTCTATGGTTTGTTTCCTCCTGAAGAACCCCATGCAGAGACTGGCGAAAAACACTTTCGTTTTAAAGGGGTTGCCAAGATTCCAAAAAACTACTAGTTTGCTGAAATCTCAGCAAACATTTTTTCACCAAATCTTGATGATACTTGGTGGTAATGATCAGTTCACTAATCCCACTTGGCTGCCCAACTTTCAATCTTCTAGGTTCAAGCGTTCGTTTCCAGTAACAGTTTGAATTTTTAGGTTTCACTCTGTTTTCTGCTATATAGATAGATGTCTTTGAAACTCTAAATCAAACACGGTTTGTGCTAGCTCTTTGAGACTTGACAAAATGAAGTAGTTGTTAGTTCTATCTCTATGGTTTTTTTCCTCTTGAAGTACCCCATGCAGAGACTGGCGAAAAACACTTTCGTTTTAAAGTGGTTGCCAAGCTTCGAAAAAACTACTAGTTTGCTGAAATCTCAGCAAACATTTTTTCACCAAATCTTGATGATACTTGGTGGTAATGATCAGTTCACTAAGCCCACTTGGCTGCCCAACTTTCACTCTTCTAGGTTCAAGCGTTCGTTTCCAGTAACACTTTGAATTTTTTGGTTTCACTCTGTTTTCTGCTATATAGATAGATGTGTTTGAAACTCTAAATCAAACACGGTTTGTGCTAGCTCCGTGAAACTTGACAAAATGAAGTAGTTCTAAGTTCTATCTCTATGGTTTGTTTCCTCTTGAAGTACCCCATGCAGAGACTGGCAAAGAACACTTTCGTTTGAAAGGGGTTGCCAAGCTTCCAAAAAACTACTAGTTTGCTGAAATCTCAGCAACCATTTTTTCACCAAATCTTGATGATACTTGGTGGTAATGAACAGTTCACTAAGCCCACTTGGCTGCCCAATTTTCACTCTTCTAGGTTCAAGCGTTCGTTTCCAGTAACACTTTGAATTTTTAGGTTTCACTCTGTTTTCTGCTATATAGATAGATGTGTTTGAAACTCTAAATCAAACACGGTTTGTGCTAGCTCCTTGAAAGTTGACCAAATGAAGTAGTTCTAAGTTCTATCTCTATGGTTCGTTTCCTCCTGAAGTACCCCATGCAGAGACTGGCGAAAAACACTTTCGTTTTAAAGGGGTTGCCAAGCTTCCAAAAAACTACTAGTTTGCTGAAATCTCCGCAAACATTTTTTCACCAAATCTTGATGATACTTGGTGGTAATGATCAGTTCACTAATCCCACTTGGCTGCCCAACTTTCAATCTTCTAGGTTCAAGCGTTCGTTTCCAGTAACACTTTGAATTTTTTGGTTTCACTCTGTTTTCTGCTATATAGATAGATGTGTTTGAAACTCTAAATCAAACACGGCTTGTGCTAGCTCCGTGAAACTTGACAAAATGAAGTAGTTCTAAGTTCTATCTCTATGGTTTGTTTCCTCTTGAAGTACCCCATGCAGAGACTGGCAAAGAACACTTTCGTTTGAAAGGGGTTGCCAAGCTTCCAAAAAACTACTAGTTTGCTGAAATCTCAGCAACCATTTTTTCACCAAATCTTGATGATACTTGGTGGTAATGATCAGTTCACTAAGCCCACTTGGCTGCCCAATTTTCACTCTTCTAGGTTCAAGCGTTCGTTTCCAGTAACACTTTGAATTTTTAGGTTTCACTCTGTTTTCTGCTATATAGATAGATGTGTTTGAAACTCTAAATCAAACACGGTTTGTGCTAGCTCCTTGAAACTTGACCAAATGAAGTAGTTCTAAGTTCTATCTCTATGGTTTGTTTCCTCTTGAAGTACCCCATGCAGAGACTGGCGAAAAACACTTTCGTTTTAAAGGGGTTGCCAAGCTTCCAAAAAACTACTAGTTTGCTGAAATCTCAGCAAACATTTTTTCACCAAATCTTGATGATACTTGGTGGTAATGATCAGTTCACTAATCCCACTTGGCTGCCCAACTTTCAATCTTCTAGGTTCAAGCGTTCGTTTCCAGTAACAGTTTGAATTTTTTAGGTTTCACTCTTTTTTCTGCTATATAGATAGATGTCTTTGAAACTCTAAATCAAACACGGTTTGTGCTAGCTCCTTGAAACTTGACAAAATGAAGTAGTTGTTAGTTCTATCTCTATGGTTTGTTTCCTCTTGAAGTACCCCATGCAGAGACTCGCGAAAAAGACTTTCGTCTTAAAGGGGTTGCCAAGCTTCGAAAAAACTACTAGTTTGCTGAAATCTCAGCAAACATTTTTTCACCAAATCTTGATGATACTTGGTGATAATGATCAGTTCACTAATCCCACTTGCCTGCCCAAATTTTATTCTTCTAGGTTGAAGCTTTCGTTTCCAGTGACTGTTTGAAATTTTAGGTTTCACTCTGTTTTCTCCAACATAGATAGCTGTGTTTGGAATTCTAAATCAAACACGGTTTGTGCTAGCTCCGTGAAACTTGACAAAATGAAGTAGTTCTAAGTTCTATCTCTATGGTTTGTTTCCTCTTGAAGTACCCCATGCAGAGACTGGCGAAGAACACTTTCGTTTGAAAGGGGTTGCCAAGCTTCCAAAAAACTGCTCGTTTGCTGAAATCTCAGCAAACATTTTTTCACCAAATCTTGATGATACTTAGTGGTAATGATCAGTTCACTAAGCCCACTTGGCTGCCCAATTTTCACTCTTCTAGGTTCAAGCGTTCGTTTCCAGTAACACTTTGAATTTTTAGGTTTCACTCTGTTTTCTGCTATATAGATAGATGTGTTTGAAACTCTAAATCAAACACGGTTTGTGCTAGCTCCTTGAAACTTGACAAAATGAAGTAGTTCTAAGTTCTATCTCTATGGTTTGTTTCCTCTTGAAGTACCCCATGCAGAAACTGGCGAAAAACACTTTCGTTTGAAAGGGGTTGCCATGCTTCAAAAAAACTACTAGTTTGCTGAAATCTCAGCAAACATTTTTTCACCAAATCTTGATGATACTTGGTGGTAATGATCATTTCACTAATCCCACTTGGCTGCCCAACTTTCACTCTTCTAGGTTCAAGCGTTCGTTTCCAGTAACAGTTTGAATTTTTAGGTTTCACTCTGTTTTCTACTATATAGATAGATGTGTTTGAAACTCTAAATAAAACACGGTTTGTGCTAGGTCCGTGAAACTTGACAAAATGAAGTAGTTCTAAGTTCCATCTCTATGGTTTGTTTCCTCTTGAAGTACCCCATGCAGAGACTGGCAAAGAACACTTTCTTTTGAAAGGGGTTGCCAAGCTTCCAAAAAAACTACTCGTTTGCTGAAATCTCAGCAACCACTTTTTCACCAAATCTTGATGATACTTGGTGGTAATGATCAGTTCACTAAGCCCACTTGGCTGCCCAATTTTCACTCTTCTAGGTTCAAGGGTTCGTTTCCAGTAACACTTTGAATTTTTAGGTTTCACTCTGTTTTCTGCTATATAGATAGATGTGTTTGAAACTCTAAATCAAACACGGTTTGTGCTAGCTCCTTGAAACTTGACCCAATGAAGTAGTTCTAAGTTCTATCTCTATGGTTTGTTTCCTCCTGAAGTACCCCATGCAGAGACTGGCGAAAAACACTTTCGTTTTAAAGGGGTTGCCAAGCTTCCAAAAAACTACTAGTTTCCTGAAATCTCAGCAAACTTTTTTTCACCAAATCTTGATGATACTTGGTGATAATGATCAGTTCACTAATCCCACTTGGCTGCCCAACTTTCAATCTTCTAGGTTCAAGCGTTCGTTTCCAGTAACAGTTTGAATTTTTAGGTTTCACTCTGTTTTCTGCTATATAGATAGATGTCTTTGAAACTCTAAAT
>NW_027517626.1:0-41351 GCF_048772815.1 Callospermophilus lateralis
TCTGTTCTCTCCTATATAGATAGATGAATTTGGAACTCTAAATCCAACATGGTTTGTAGTAGCTCTTTGAAACTTGACAAAATAAAGGATTTCTCAGTTTTGTCTCTATGGTTTGTTTCCTCTTCAAGTAGCCCTAGGCACAGACTGTGGAAAAGTACTTTCATTGAGATGGGTTGTCAAGCTTCTAAGAAATAACGAGTTTCCGAAATACCAGCAAATATTTTTTCACCCAAACTTGATGATACTTGGTGGTAATGATCAGTACACAAATCCCACTTGGCTCACCAAATTTTGTTCTTCTAGTTTGAAGTTTCGTCTACAGTAGCAGTTTTTATATTTAGGTTTCCCTCTGTTCTCTTCTATATAGATAGATGAATTTGGAACTCTAAATCCAACATGGTTTGTAGTAGCTCTTTGAAACTTGATAAAATAAAAAAGTTCTCAGTTTTGTCTGTATGGTTTGTTTCTTCTTCAAGTAGCACTAGGCACAGACTGTGGAAAAGCACTTTCATTGAGAGGGGTTGCCAAGCTTATAAGAAATAACGAGTTTCCGAAATACCAGCAAATATTTTTTACCCAATCTTGATGATACTTGTTGCTAATGATCAGTACACAAATCCCACTTGGCTCACCAAATTTTGTTGTTCTAAGTTGAAGCGTTCGTCTACAGTAGCAGTTTTTATATTTAGGTTTCTCTCTGTTCTCTCCTATATAGATAGATGAATTTGGAACTCTAAATCCAACTTGGATTGTAGTAGCTCTTTGAAACTTGACAAAAAAAATAGTTCCCAGTTTTGTCTCTATGGTTTGTTTCCTCTTCAAGTAGCCCTAGGCACAGACTTTGGAAAAGCACTTTCATTGAGAGGGGTTGCCAAGCTTCAAGAAATAACGAGTTTCCGAAATACCAGCAAATATTTTTTTTCACCCAATCTTGATGATACTTGGTGGTAATGATGAGTACACAAATCCCACTTGGCTCACCAAATTTTGTTCTTCTAGGTTGAAGCGTTCGTCTACAGTAGCAGTTTTTATATTTAGGTTTCACTCTGTTCTCTCATATATAGATAGATGAATTTGGAACTCTAAATCCAACTTGTTTTTTCAGTACCTCTTTGAAACTTGACAAAATAAAGGAGTTGTCAGTTTTGTCTCTATGGTTTCTTTCCTCTTCAAGTAGCCCTAGGCACACACTGTGGAAAAGCACTTTCATTGAGAGGGGTTGCCAAGCTTCTAAGAAATAACAAGTTTCCGAAATACCAGCAAATATTTTTTACCCAATCTTGATGATACTTGTTGCTAATGATCAGTACACAAATCAAACTTGGCTCACCAAATTTTGTTCTTCTAGGTTGAAGCGTTCGTCTACAGTAGCAGTTTTTATATTTAGGTTTCCCTCTGTTCTGTCCTATATAGATAGATGAATTTGGAACTCTAAATCCAACATGGTTTGTAGTAGCTCTTTGAAACTTGACAAAATAAAGGAGTTCTCAGTTTTGTCTCTATGGTTTGTTTCCTCTTCAAGTAGTCCTAGGCACACTATGGAAAGCACTTTCATTGAGATGGGTTGCAAAGCTTGTAAGAAATAACGAGTTTCCGAAATACCAGCAAATATATTTTCACCCAATCTTGATGATACTTGGTGGTAATGATCAGTACACAAATCCCACTTCGCTCACCAAATTTTGTTCTTCTAGGTTGAAGCGTTCGTCTACAGCAGCAGTTTTTATATTTAGGTTTCCCTGTGTTCTCTCTTATATAAATAGATGAATTTGGAACTCTAAATCCAACATGGATTGTAGTAGCTCTTTGAAACTTGACAAAATAAAGGAGTTCCCAGTTTTGTCTCTATGGTTTGTTTCCTCTTCAAGTAGCTCTAGGCACAGACTGTGGAAAAGCACTTTCATTGAGAGGGGTTGCCAAGCTTCTAAGAAATTACAAGTTTCCGAAATACCAGCAAATATTTTTTACCCAATCTTGATGATACTTGGTGGTAATGATCAGTACACAAATCCCACTTGGTTCACCAAATTTTGTTCTTCTAGTTTGAAGCATTCGTCTACAGTAGCAGTTTTTATATTTAGGTTTCCTCTGTTCTCTTCTATATAGATAGATGAATTTGGAACACTAAATCCAACATGGTTTGTAGTAGCTCTTTGAAAATTTATAAAATAAAAAAGTTCTCAGTTTTGTCTCTATGGTTTGTTTCCTCTTCAAGTAGTCCTTGGCGCAGACTGTGGAAAGCACTTTCACTGAGATGGGTTGCCAAGCTTCTAAGAAATAACGAGTTTCCAAAATACCAGCAAATATTTTTTCACCCAATCTTGATGATACTTGTTGCTAATGATCAGTACACAAATCCCACTTGGCTCACCAAATTTTGTTCTTCTATGTTGATGCGTTCGTCTACAGTAGCAGTTTTTATAGTTAGGTTTCCCTCTGTTCTCTCATATATAGATAGATGAATTTGGAACTCTAAATTCAACATGGTTTGTAGTAGGTCTTTTAAACATGATAAAAAAAAGGAGTTCTCAGTTTTGTCTCTATTGTTTGTTTCCTCTTCAAGTAGCCCTAGGCACAGACTGTTGAAAAGCACTTTCATTGAGAGGGGTTGCCAAGCTTCTAAGAAATAACGAGTTTCCGAAATACCAGCAAAAAATTTTTCTCTAAATCTTCATGATACTTGTTGCTAATGATCAGTACACAAATCCCACTTGGCTCACCAAATTTTGTTCTTCTAGGTTGAAGCGTTCGTCTACAGTATCAGTTTTTATATTTAGTTTTCCCTCTCTCTCTCCTATATAGATAGATGAATTTGGAACTCTAAATCCAACATGGATTGTAGTAGCTCTTTGAAACTTGACAAAATAAAGGAGTTCTCAGTTTTGTCTCTATGGTTTGTTTCCTCTTCAAGAAGCCCTAGGCAAAGAATGTTGAAAGGCACTTTCATTGAGAGGTGTTGCCAAGCTTCTATGAAATAACGAGTTTCCAAAATACCAGCAAATATTTTTTCACTAAATCATGATGATACTTGTTGCTAATGATCAGTACACAAATCCCACTTGGCTCACCAAATTTTGTTCTTCTAATTTGAAGAGTTCGTCTACAGTAGCAGTTTTTATATTTTTGTTTCCCTCTGTTCTCTCCTATATAGATAGATGAATTTGGAACTCTAAATCCAACATGGTTTGTAGTAGCTCTTTGAAACTTGACAAAATAAAGGAGTTCTCAGTTTTGTCTCTATGGTTTGTTTCCTCTTCAAGTAGCCCTATGCATAGACTGTGGAAAAGCACTTTCATTGAGAGGGGTTGCCAAGCTACTAAGAAATTACGAGTTTCCGAAATACCAGCAAATATTTTTTCACCCAATCTTGAAGATACTTGGTGGTAATGATCAGTACACAAATCCCACTTGGCTCACCAAATTTTGTTCTTCTATGTTGAAGCGTTCGTCTACAGTAGCAGTTTTTATATTTAGGTTTCACTCTGTTCTCTCATATATAGATAGATGAATTTGGAACTCTAAATCCAACTTGTTTTTTTAGTACCTCTTTGAAACTTGACAAAATAAAGGAGTTCTCAGTTTTGTCTCTATGGTTTGTTTCCTCTTCAAGTAGCCCTAGGCACACACTGTGGAAAAGCACTTTCATTGAGAGGGGTTGCCAAGCTTCTAAGAAATAACAAGTTTCCGAAATACCAGCAAATATTTTTTACCCAATCTTGATTATAGTTGTTGCTAATGATCAGTATACAAATCAAACTTGGCTCACCAAATTTTGTTCTTCTAGGTTGAAGCGTTCGTCTACAGTAGCAGTTTTTATATTTAGGTTTCCCTCTGTTCTCTCCTATATAGATAGATGAATTTGGAACTCTAAATCCAACATGGTTTGTAGTAGCTCTTTGAAACTTGACAAAATAAAGGAGTTCTCAGTTTTGTCTCTATGGTTTGTTTCCTCTTCAAGTAGCCAAAGGCACAGACTGTGGAAAGCACTTTCACTGAGATGGGTTGCCAAGCTTCTAAGAACTAACGATTTTCAAATACCAGCAAATATTTTTTCACCCAATATTGATGATACTTGGTGGTAATGATCAGTACACAAATCCCACTTGGCTCACGAAATTTTGTTCTTCTAGGTTGATGCGTTCGTCTACAGTAGCAGTTTTTATAGTTAGGTTTCCCTCTGTTCTCTCCTATATAGATAGATGAATTTGGAACTCTAAATCCAACATGGATTGTAGTAGCTCTTTGAAACTTGACAAAATAAAGGAGTTCTCAGTTTTGTCTCTATGGTTTGTTTCCTCTTCAAGAAGCCCTAGGCACAGAATGTGGAAAAGCACTTTCATTGAGAGGTGTTGCCAAGCTTCTAAGAAATAACGAGTTTCCCAAATACCAGCAAATATTTTTTCACTAAATCATGATAATACTTGTTGCTAATGATCAGTACACAATTCTCACTTGGCTCACCAAATTTTGTTCTTATAGTTTGAAGCTTCGTTTACAGTAGCAGTTTTTATTTTAGGTTTCCCTCTGTTCTCTCCTATATAGATAGATGAATTTGGAACTCTAAATCCAACATGGTTTGTAGTAGCTCTTTGAAACTTGACAAAATGAAGGAGTTCTCAGTTTTGTCTCTATGGTTTGTTTCCTCTTCAAGTAGCCCTAGGCACAGACTGTGGAAAAGCACTTTCATTGAGAGGGGTTGCCAAGCTTCTAAGAAATTACGAGTTTCCGAAATACCAGCAAATATTTTTTCACCCAATCTTGATGATACTTGGTGGTAATGATCAGTACACAAATCCCACTTGGCTCATCAAATTTTGTTCTTCTAGTTTGAAGCTTTCGTCTACAGTTGCAGTTTTTATATTTAGGTTTCCCTCTGTTCTCTCCTATATAGATAGATGAATTTGGAACTCTAAATCCAACATGGTTTGTAGTAGCTCTTTGAAACTTGACAAAATAAAGGATTTCTCAGTTTTGTCTCTATGGTTTGTTTCCTCTTCAAGTAGCCCTAGGCACAGACTGTGGAAAAGTACTTTCATTGAGATGGGTTGTCAAGCTTCTAAGAAATAACGAGTTTCCGAAATACCAGGCAAATATTTTTTCACCCAAACTTGATGATACTTGGAGGTAATGATCAGTACACAAATCCCACTTGGCTCACCAAATTTTGTTCTTCTAGTTTGAAGTTTCGTCTACAGTAGCAGTTTTTATATTTAGGTTTCCCTCTGTTCTCTTCTATATAGATAGATGAATTTGGAACTCTAAATCCAACATGGTTTGTAGTAGCTCTTTGAAACTTGATAAAATAAAAAAGTTCTCAGTTTTGTCTGTATGGTTTGTTTCTTCTTCAAGTAGCACTAGGCACAGACTGTGGAAAAGCACTTTCATTGAGAGGGGTTGCCAAGCTTATAAGAAATAACGAGTTTCCGAAATACCAGCAAATATTTTTTACCCAATCTTGATGATACTTGTTGCTAATGATCAGAACACAAATCCCACTTGGCTCACCAAATTTTGTTGTTCTAAGTTGAAGCGTTCGTCTACAGTAGCAGTTTTTATATTTAGGTTCTCTCTGTTCTCTCCTATATAGATAGATGAATTTGGAACTCTAAATCCAACTTGGATTGTAGTAGCTCTTTGAAACTTGACAAAAAAAAGGAGTTCTCAGTTTTGTCCCTATGGTTTGTTTCCTCTTCAAGTAGCCCTAGGCACAGACTTTGGAAAAGCACTTTCATTGAGAGGGGTTGCCAAGCTTCGAAGAAATAACGAGTTTCCGAAATACCAGCAAATATTTTTTTCAACCAATCTTGATGATACTTGGTGGTAATGATGAGTACACAAATCCCACTTGGCTCACCAAATTTTGTTCTTCTAGGTTGAAGCGTTCGTCTACAGTAGCAGTTTTTATATTTAGGTTTCACTCTGTTCTCTCATATATAGATAGATGAATTTGGAACTCTAAATCCAACTTGTTTTTTCAGTACCTCTTTGAAACTTGACAAAATAAAGGAGTTGTCAGTTTTGTCTCTATGGTTTCTTTCCTCTTCAAGTAGCCCTAGGCACAAACTGTGGAAAAGCACTTTCATTGAGAGGGGTTGCCAAGCTTCTAAGAAATAACAATTTTCCGAAATACCAGCAAATATTTTTTACCCAATCTTGATGATACTTGTTGCTAATGATCAGTACACAAATCAAACTTGGCTCACCAAATTTTGTTCTTCTAGGTTGAAGTGTTCGTCTACAGTAGCAGTTTTTATATTTAGGTTTCCCTCTGTTCTGTCCTATATAGATAGATGAATTTGGAACTCTAAATCCAACATGGTTTTTAGTAGCTCTTTGAAACTTGACAAAATAAAGGAGTTCTCAGTTTTGTCTCTATGGTTTGTTTCCTCTTCAAGTAGTCCTAGGCAAAGACTGTGGAAAGCACTTTCATTGAGATGGGTTGCAAAGCTTGTAAGAAATAACGAGTTTCCGAAATACCAGCAAATATATTTTTACCCAATCTTGATGATACTTGGTGGTAATGATCAGTACACAAATCCCACTTCGCTCACCAAATTTTGTTCTTCTAGGTTGAAGCGTTCGTCTACAGTAGCAGTTTTTATATTTAGGTTTCCCTGTGTTCTCTCTTATATAAATAGATGAATTTGGAACTCTAAATCCAACATGGATTGTAGTAGCTCTTTGAAACTTGACAAAATAAAGGAGTTCTCAGTTTTGTCTCTATGGTTTGTTTCCTCTTCAAGTAGCTCTAGGCACAGACTGTGGAAAAGCACTTTAATTGAGAGGGGTTGCCAAGCTTCTAAGAAATTACAAGTTTCCGAAATACCAGCAAATATTTTTTACCCAATCTAGATGATACTTCGTGGTAATGATCAGTACACAAATCCCACTTGGTTCACCAAGTTTGGTTCTTCTAGTTTGAAGCATTCGTCTACAGTAGCAGTTTTTATATTTAGGTTTCCTCTGTTCTCTTCTATATAGATAGATGAATTTGGAACTCTAAATCCAACATGGTTTGTAGTAGCTCTTTGAAACTTGATAAAATAAAAAAGTTCTCAGTTTTGTCTCTATGGTTTGTTTCCTCTTCAAGTAGTCCTTGGCACAGACTGTGAAAAGCACTTTCACTGAGAAGGGTTGCCAAGCTTCTAAGAAATAACGAGTTTCCAAAATACCAGCAAATATTTTTTCACCCAATCTTGATGATACTTGTTGCTAATGATCAGTACACAAATCCCACTTGGCTCACCAAATTTTGTTCTTCTATGTTGATGCGTTCGTCTACAGTAGCAGTTTTTATAGTTAGGTTTCCCTCTGTTCTCTCATATATAGATAGATGAATTTGGAACTCTAAATTCAACATGGTTTGTAGTAGGTCTTTTAAACATGATAAAAAAAAGGAGTTCTCAGTTTTGTCTCTATGGTTTGTTTCCTCTTCAAGTAGCCCTAGGCACAGACTGTGGAAAAGCACTTTCATTGAGAGGGGTTGCCAAGCTTCTAAGAAATAACGAGTTTCCGAAATACCAGCAAATATTTTTTCACCCATCTTGATGATACTTGGTGGTAATGATCAGTACACAAATCCCACTTGGCTCACCAAATTTTGTTCTTCTAGGTTGAAGCGTTCGTCTACAGTAGCTGTTTTTATATTTAGGTTTCTCTCTGTTCTCTCCTATATAGATAGATGAATTTGGAACTCTAAATCCAACATGGATTGTAGTAGCTCTTTGAAACTTGACAAAATAAAGGAGTTCTCAGTTTTGTCTCTATGGTTTGTTTCCTCTTCAAGAATCCCTAGGCAAAGAATGTTGAAAGGCACTTTCATTGAGAGGTGTTGCCAAACTTCTATGAAATAACGAGTTTCCAAAATACCAGCAAATATTTTTTCACTAAATCATGATGATACTTGTTGCTAATGATCATTACACAAATCCCACTTGCCTCACCAAATTTTGTTCTTCTAATTTGAAGAGTTCGTCTACAGTAGCAGTTTTTATATTTAGGTTTCCCTCTGTTCTCTCCTATATAGATAGATGAATTTGGAACTCTAAATCCAACATGGTTTGTAGTAGCTCTTTGAAACTTGACAAAATAAAGGAGTTCTCAGTTTTGTCTCTATGGTTTGTTTCCTCTTCAAGTAGCCCTAGGCACAGACTGTGGAAAAGCACTTTCATTGAGAGGGGTTGCCAAGCTACTAAGAAATTACGAGTTTACGAAATACCAGCAAATATTTTTTCACCCAATCTTGAAGATACTTGGTGGTAATGATCAGTACACAAATCCCACTTGGCTCACCAAATTTTGTTCTTCTATGTTGAAGCGTTCGTCTACAGTAGCAGTTTTTATATTTAGGTTTCACTCTGTTCTCTCATATATAGATAGATGAATTTGGAACTCTAAGTCCAACTTGTTTTTTTAGTACCTCTTTGAAACTTGACAAAATAAAGGAGTTCTCAGTTTTGTCTCTATGGTTTGTTTCCTCTTCAAGTAGCCCTAGGCACACACTGTGGAAAAGCACTTTCATTGAGAGGGGTTGCCAAGCTTCTAAGAAATAACAAGTTTCCGAAATACCAGCAAATATTTTTTACCCAATCTTGATTATACTTGTTGCTAATGATCAGTACACAAATCAAACTTGGCTCACCAAATTTTGTTCTTCTAGGTTGAAGCGTTCGTCTACAGTAGCAGTTTTTATATTTAGGTTTCCCTCTGTTCTCTCCTATATAGATAGATGAATTTGGAACTCTAAATCCAACATGGTTTGTAGTAGCTCTTTGAAACTTGACAAAATAAAGGAGTTCTCAGTTTTGTCTCTATGGTTTGTTTCCTCCTCAAGTAGTCCTAGGCACAGATTGTGGAAAGCACTTTCATTGAGATGGGTTGCAAAGCTTCTAAGAAATAACGAGTTTCCAAAATACCAGCAAATATATTTTCACCCAATCTTGCTGATACTTGGTGGTAATGATCAGTACACAAATCCCACTTCGCTCACCAAATTTTGTTCCTCTAGGTTGAAGCGTTCGTCTATAGTAGCAGTTTTTATATTTAGGTTTCCCTCTGTTCTCTCCTATATAAATAGATGAATTTGGAACTCTAAATCCAACATGGTTTGTAGTAGCTTTTGAAACTTGAAAAAATAAAGGAGTTCTCAGTTTTGTCTTTATGGTTTGTTTCCTCTTCAAGTAGCTCTAAGCACAGACTGTGGAAAAGCACTTTCATTGAGAGGGGTTGCCAAGCTTCTAAGAAATTACAAGTTTCCGAAATACCAGCAAATATTTTTTCACCCAATATTGATGATACTTGGTGGTAATGATCAGTACACAAATCCACTTCGCTCACCAAATTTTGTTCTTCTAGGTTGAAGCGTTCCTCTACAGTAGCAGTTTTTATAGTTAGGTTTCCCTCTGTTCTCTCCTATATAGATAGATGAATTTGGAACTCTAAATCCAACATGGTTTGTAGTAGCTCTTTGAAACTTGACAAAATAAAGGAGTTCTCAGTTTTGTCTCTATGGTTTGTTTCCTCTTCAAGTTGCCCTAGGCACAGACTGTGGAAAAGCACTTTCATTGAGAGGGGTTGCCAAGCTACTAAGAAATTACGAGTTTCCGAAATACCAGCAAATATTTTTTCACCCAATCTTGAAGATACTTGGTGGTAATGATCAGAAAACAAATCCCACTTGGCTCACCAAATTTTGTTCTTCTAGGTTGAAGCGTTCGTCTACAGTAGCAGTTTTTATATTTAGGTTTCACTCTGTTCTCTCATATATAGATAGATGAATTTGGAACTCTAAATCCAACTTGTTTTTTTAGTACCTCTTTGAAACTTGACAAAATAAAGGAGTTCTCAATTTTGTCTCTATGGTTTGTTTCCTCTTCAAGTAGCCCTAGGCACACACTGTGGAAAAGCACTTTCATTGAGAGGGCTTGCCAAGCTTCTAAGAAGTAACAAGTTTCCGAAATACCAGCAAATATTTTTGACCCAATCTTGATTATACTTGTTGCTAATGATCAGTACAGAAATCAAACTTAGCTCACCAAATTTTGTTCTTCTAGGTTGAAGCGTTCGTCTACAGTAGCAGTTTTTATATTTAGGTTTCCCTCTGTTCTCTCCTATATAGATAGATGAATTTGGAACTCTAAAACCAACATAGTGTGTAGTAGCTCTTTGAAACTTGATAAAATAAAGGAGTTCTCAGTTTTGTCTCTATGGTTTGTTTCCTCTTCAAGTAGCCCTAGGCACAGACTGTTGGAAAGCACTTTCATTGAGAGGGGTTGCCAAGCTTCTTAGAAATTACGAGTTTATGAAATACCAGCAAATATTTTTTCACCCAATCTTGATGATACTTGGTGGTAATGATCAGTACACCAATCCCACTTGGCTCACCAAATTTTGTTCTTCTAGGTTGAAGCGTTCGTCTACAGTAGCAGTTTTTATATTTAGGTTTCCCTCTGTTCTCTCCTATATAAATAAATGAATTTGGAACTTTAAATCCAACATGGTTTATAGTAGCTCTTTGAAACTTGACAAAATAAAGGAGTTCTCAGTTTTGTCTCTATGGTTTGTTTCCTCTTCAAGTAGCCCTAGGACACACTGTGGAAAAGCACTTTCATTGAGAGGGGTTGCCAAGCTCCTAAGAAATAAGGAGTTTCCGAAATACCAGCAAATATTTTTTACCCAATCTTGATGATACTTGTTGCTAATGATCAGTACACAAATCCCACTTGGCTCATCAAATTTTGTTCTTCTAGGTTGAAGCGTTCGTCTACAGTAGCAGTTTTTATATTTAGGTTTCCCTCTGTTCTCTCCTATATAGATAGATGAATTTGGAACTCTAAATCCAACATGGTTTGTAGTAGCTCTTTGAAACTTGACAAAATAAAGGAGTTCTCAGTTTTGTCTCTATGGTTTGTTTCCTCTTCAAGTAGCCCTTGGCACAGACTGTGGAAAAGTACTTTCATTGAGATGGGTTGAGAAGCTGCTAAGAAATAACGAGTTTCCGAAATACCAGCAAATATTTTTTCACCCAAACTTGATGATACATGGTGGTAATGATCAGTACACAAATCCCACTTGGCTCACCAAATTTTGTTCTTCTAGTTTGAAGCTTTCGTCTACAGTAGCAGTTTTTATATTTAGGTTTCCCTCTGTTCTCTCCTATATAGATAGATGAATTTGGAACTCTAAATCCAACATGGTTTGTAGTAGCTCTTTGAAACTTGATAAAATAAAAATGTTCTCAGTTTTGTGTCTATGGTTTGTTTCCTCTTCAAGTAGCCCTAGGCACACACTGTGGAAAAGCACTTTCATTGAGAGGGGTTGCCAAGCTTCTAAGAAATAACAAGTTTCCGAAATACCAGCAAATATTTTTTACCAATCTTGATGATACTTGTTGCTAATGATCAGTACACAATTCCCACTTGGCTCACCAAATTTTGTTCTTCTAGGTTGAAGCGTTCGTCTACAGTAGCAGTTTTATATTTAGGTTTCCCTCTGTCCTCTCCTATATAGATAGATGAATTTGGAACTCTAAATCCAACATGGTTTGTAGTAGCTCTTTGAAACTTGACAAAATGTAGGAGTTCTCAGTTTTGTCTCTATGTTTTGTTTCCTCTTCAAGTAGCCCTAGGCACAGACTGTGGAAAAGTACTTTCATTGAGATGGGTTGCAAAGCTTCTAATAAATAACGAGTTTCCGAAATACCAGCAAATATGTTTTTCACCCAAACTTGATGATACTTGGTGGTAATGATCAGTACACAAATCCCACTTGGCTCACCAAATTTTGTTCTTCTAGTTTGTAGCTTTCGTCTACAGTAGCAGTTTTTATATTTAGGTTTCCCTCTGTTCTCTCCTATATAGATAGATGAATTTGGAACTCTAAATCCAACATGGATTGTAGTAGCTCTTTGAAACTTGACAAAAAATAGGAGTTCTCAGTTTTGTCTCTCTGGTTTGTTTCCTCTTCAAGTAGCAATAGGCACAGACTGTGGAAAAGCACTTTCATTGGGAGGGGTTGCCGAGCTTCTAAGAAATAACGAGTTTCCGAAATACCAGCAAATATTTTTTCACCCAATCTTGATGATACGTGGTGGTAATGATCAGTACACAAATCCCACTTGGCTAACCAAATTTTGTTCTTCTAGGTTGAAGCGTTCATCTACAGTAGCAGTTTTTATATTTAGGTTTAATTCTGTTCTCTCGTATATAAATAGATGAATTTGGAACTCTAAATCCAACATGGTTTTTAGTACCTGTTTGAAACTTGACAAAATAAAGGAGTTCTCAGTTTTGTGTCTATGGTTTGTTTCCTCTTCAAGTAGCCCTAGGCACACAATGTGGAAAAGCACTTTCATTGAGAGGGGTTGCCAAGCTTCTAAGAAATAACGAGTTTCCAAAATACCAGCAAATATATTTTCACCCAATCTTGATGATACTTGGTGGTAATGATCAGTACACAAATCCCACTTGGCTCACCAAATTTTGTTCTTCTAGGTTGAAGCGTTCGTCTACAGTAGCAGTTTTTATATTTAGGTTTCCCTGTGTTCTCTAATATATAGATAGATGAATTTGGAACTCTAAATCCAACATGATTTGTAGTAGCTCTTTGAAACTTGACAAGAAAAAGGAGTTCTCAGTTTTGTCTCTATGGTTTGTATCCTCTTCAAGTAGCCCTAGGCACAGACTGTGGAAAAGCACTTTCATTGAGAGGGGTTGCCAGGCTTCTAAGAAATTACAAATTTTCGAAATACCAGCAATATTTTTTCACCCAATCTTGATGATACGTGGAGCTAATGATCAGTACACAAATCCCACTTGGCTCACAAAATTTTGTTCTTCTAGGTTGAAGCATTCGTCTACAGTAGCAGTTTTTATATTTAGGTTTCCCTCTGTTCTCTTTTATATAGATAGATGATTTTGGAACTCTAAATCCAACATGGTTTGTAGTAGCTCTTTGAAACTTGACAAAATGAAGGAGTTCTCAGTTTTGTCTCTATGGTTTGGTTCCTCTTCAAGTAGCCCTAGGCACAGACTGTTGAAAAGTACTTTCATTGAGATGGGTTGAGACGCTTCTAAGAAATAACGAGTTTCCGAAATACCAGCAATTATTTTTTCACCCAAACTTGATGATACTTGGTGGTAATGATCAGTACACAAATCCCACTTGGCTCACCAAATTTTGTTCTTCTAGTTTGAAGCTTTCGTCTACAGTAGAAGTTTTTATATTTAGGTTTCCCTCTGTTCTCTCCTATATAGATAGATGAATTTGAAACTCTAAATGCAATATGGTTTGTAGTAGCTCTTTAAAACTTGATAAAATAAAAAAGGTCTCAGTTTTGTCTCTATGGTTTGTTTCCTCTTCAAGTAGCCCTAGGCACAGACTGTGGAAAAGCACTTTCATTGAGAGGGGTTGCAAACTTCTAAGAAATAACGAGTTTCCGAAATACCAGCAAATATTTTTTCACTAAATCTTGATTATACTTGTTGCTAATGATCACTACACAAATCCCACTTGGCTCAACAAATTTTGTTCTTCTAGGTTGAAGCGTTCGTCTACAGTAGCAGTTTTTATATTTAGGTTTTCCTCTGTTCTCTCCTATATAAATAGATGAATTTGAAACTCTAAATCCAACATGGTTTGTAGTAGCTCTTTGAAACTTGACAAAATAAAGGAGTTCTCAATTTTGTCCCTATCGTTTGTTTATTCTTCAAGTAGCCCTAGGCACACAATGTGGAAAAGAACTTTCATTGAGAGGGGTTGCCAACCTTCTAAGAAATAACAAGTTTCCGAAATACCAGCAAATATTTTTTACCCAATCTTGATGATACTTGTTGAAAATGATCAGTACACAAATCCCACTTGGCTCACCAAATTTTGTTCTTCTAGGTTGAAGCGTTCGTCTACAGTAGCATTTTTTATATTTAGGTTTCCCTCTGTTCTCTCCTATATAGATAGATGAATTTGGAACTCTAAATCCAACATGGTTTGAAGTAGCTTTTTGAAACTTGACAAAATAAACGAGTTCTCAGTTTTGTCTCTATGCTTTGTTTCCTCTTCAAGTAGCCCTAGGCACAGACTTTGGAAAGCACTTTCATTGAGATGGGTTGCAAAGCTTCTAAGAAATAACGAGTTTCCAAAATACCAGCAAATATATTTTCACCCAATCTTGATGATACTTGGTGGTAATGATCAGTACACAAATCCCACTTGGCTTACCAATTTTTGTTCTTTTAGGTTGAAGCGTTCGTCTACTGTATCAGTTTTTATATTTAGGTTTCCCTGTGTTCTCTCCTATATAGATAGATGAATTTGGAACTCTAAATCCAACATAGTGTGTAGTAGCTCTTTGAAACTTGACAAAATAAAGGAGTTCTCAGTTTTGTCTCTGTGGTTTGTTTCCTCTTCAAGTAACCCTAGGCACAGACTGTGGAAAAGCACTTTCATTGAGAGGGGTTGCCAAGCTTCTAAGAAATTACAAGTTTCCGAAATACCAGAAAATATTTTTCACCCAATCTTGATGATACTTGGTCGTAATGATCAGTACACAAATCCCACTTGGCTCACCAAATTTTGTTCTTCTAGGTTGAAGCGTTCGTCTACAGTAGCAGTTTTTATATTTAGGTTTCCCTCTGTTCTCTCCTATATAGATAGATTATTTTGGAACTCTAAATCCAACATGGTTTGTAGTAGCTCTTTGAAACTTGACAAAATGAAGGAGTTCTCAGTTTTGTCTCTATGGTTTGTTTTCTCTTCAATAGCCCTAGGCACAGACTGTGGAAAAGTACTTTCATTGAGATGGGTTGAGAAGCTTCTAAGAAATAACGAGTTTCCGAAATACCAGCAAATATTTTTTCACCCAATCTTGATGATACTTGGTGGTAATGATCAGTAGACAAATCCCACTTGGCTCACCAAATTTTGTTCTTCTAGTTTGAAGCTTTCGTCTACAGTAGCAGTTTTTATATTTAGGTTTCCCTCTGTTCTCTCCTATATAGATAGATGAATTTGGAACTCTAAATCCAACATGGTTTGTAGTAGCTCTTTGAAACTTGATAAAATATAAAAGTTCTCAGTTTTTTCTCTATGGTTTGTTTCCTCTTCAAGTAGTCCTAGGCACAGACTGTGGAAAGCACTTTCACTGAGATGGATTGCCATCTTCTAGGAAATTACGAGTTTCCAAAATACTAGCAAATATTATTTCACCCAATCTTGATGATACTTGGTGGTAATGATCAGTACACAAATCCCACTTGGCTCACCAAATTTTGTTCTTCTAGGTTGATGCGTTCGTCTACATTAGCAGTTTTTATAGTTAGGTTTCCCTCTGTTCTCTCATATATACATAGATGAATTTGGAACTCTAAATCTAACATGGTTTGTAGTAGCTCTTTGAAACTTGATAAAATAAAGGAGTTCTCAGTTTTGTCTCTATGGTTTGTTTCCTCTTCAAGTAGCCCTAGGCACAGACTGTGGAAAAGCACTTTCATTGAGAGGGGTTGCCAAGCTTCTTAGAAATTACGAGTTTATGAAATACCAGCAAATATTTTTTCACCCAATCTTGATGATACTTGGTGGTAATGATCAGTACACCAATCCCACTTGGCTCACCAAATTTTGTTCTTCTAGGTTGAAGCGTTCGTCTACAGTAGCAGTTTTTATATTTAGGTTTCCCTCTGTTCTCTCCTATATAAATAAATGAATTTGGAACTCTAAATCCAACATGGTTTATAGTAGCTCTTTGAAACTTCACAAAATAAAGGAGTTCTCAGTTTTGTCTCTATGGTTTGTTTCCTCTTCAAGTAGCCCTAGGCACACACTGTGGAAAAGCACTTTCATTGAGAGGGGTTGCCAAGCTTCTAAGAAATAACGAGTTTCCGAAATACCAGCAAATATTTTTTACCCAATCTTGATGATACTTGGTGGTAATGATCAGTACACAAATCCCACTTGGCTCACCAAATTTTGTTCTTCTAGGTTGACACGTTCGTCTACAGTACCAGTTTTTATATTTAGGTTTCCCTCTGTTCTCTCCTATATAGATAGATGATTTTGGAACTCTAAATTCAAAATGGTTTGTAGTAGCTCTTTGAAACTTGACAAAATGAAGGAGTTCTCACTTTTGTCTCTATGGTTTGTTTCCTCTTCAAGTAGCCCTAGGCACAGACTGTGGAAAAGTACTTTCATTGAGATGGGTTGAGAAGCTTCTAAGAAATAACGAGTTTCCGAAATACCAGCAAATATTTTTTCACCCAATCTTGATGATACTTGGTGGTAATGATCAGTAGACAAATCCCACTTGGCTCACCAAATTTTGTTCTTCTAGTTTGAAGCTTTCGTCTACAGTAGCAGTTTTTATATTTAGGTTTCCCTCTGTTCTCTCCTATATAGATAGATGAATTTGTAACTCTAAATCCAACATGGTTTGTAGTAGCTCTTTGAAACTTGATAAAATAAAAAAGTTCTCAGTTTTTTCTCTATGGTTTGTTTCCTCTTCAAGTAGTCCTAGGCACAGACTGTGGAAAGCACTTTCAATGAGATGGGTTGCCAAGCTTCTAGGAAATTACGAGTTTCCAAAATACTAGCAAATATTTTTTCACCCAATCTGGATGATACTTGGTGGTAATGATCAGTACACAAATCCCACTTGGCTCACCAAATTTTGTTCTTCTAGGTTGATGCGTTCGTCTACATTAGCAGTTTTTATAGTTAGGTTTCCCTCTGTTCTCTCATATATACATAGATGAATTTGGAACTCTAAATCTAACATGGTTTGTAGTAGCTCTTTGAAACTTGATAAAATAAAGGAGTTCTCAGTTTTGTCTCTATGGTTTGTTTCCTCTTGAAGTAGCCCTAGGCACAGACTGTTGGAAAGCACTTTCATTGAGAGGGGTTGCCAAGCTTCTTAGAAATTACGAGTTTATGAAATACCAGCAAATATTTTTTCACCCAATCTTGATGATACTTGGTGGTAATGATCAGTACACCAATCCCACTTGGCTCACCAAATTTTGTTCTTCTAGGTTGAAGCGTTCGTCTACAGTAGCAGTTTTTATATTTAGGTTTCCCTCTGTTCTCTCCTATATAAATAAATGAATTTGGAACTTTAAATCCAACATGGTTTATAGTAGCTCTTTGAAACTTGACAAAATAAAGGAGTTCTCAGTTTTGTCTCTATGGTTTGTTTCCTCTTCAAGTAGCCCTAGGACACACTGTGGAAAAGCACTTTCATTGAGAGGGGTTGCCAAGCTCCTAAGAAATAAGGAGTTTCCGAAATACCAGCAAATATTTTTTACCCAATCTTGATGATACTTGTTGCTAATGATCAGTACACAAATCCCACTTGGCTCATCAAATTTTGTTCTTCTAGGTTGAAGCGTTCGTCTACAGTAGCAGTTTTTATATTTAGGTTTCCCTCTGTTCTCTCCTATATAGATAGATGAATTTGGAACTCTAAATCCAACATGGTTTGTAGTAGCTCTTTGAAACTTGACAAAATAAAGGAGTTCTCAGTTTTGTCTCTATGGTTTGTTTCCTCTTCAAGTAGCCCTTGGCACAGACTGTGGAAAAGTACTTTCATTGAGATGGGTTGAGAAGCTTCTAAGAAATAACGAGTTTCCGAAATACCAGCAAATATTTTTTCACCCAAACTTGATGATACATGGTGGTAATGATCAGTACACAAATCCCACTTGGCTCACCAAATTTTGTTCTTCTAGTTTGAAGCTTTCGTCTACAGTAGCAGTTTTTATATTTAGTTTTCCCTCTGTCCTCTCCTATATAGATAGATGAATTTGGAACTCTAAATCCAACATGGTTTGTAGTAGCTCTTTGAAACTTGATAAAATAAAAATGTTCTCAGTTTTGTGTCTATGGTTTGTTTCCTCTTCAAGTAGCCCTAGGCACACACTGTGGAAAAGCACTTTCATTGAGAGGGGTTGCCAAGCTTCTAAGAAATAACAAGTTTCCGAAATACCAGCAAATATTTTTTACCCAATCTTGATGATACTTGTTGCTAATGATCAGTACACAATTCCCACTTGGCTCACCAAATTTTGTTCTTCTAGGTTGAAGCGTTCGTCTACAGTAGCAGTTTTTATATTTAGGTTTCCCTCTGTCCTCTCCTATATAGATAGATGAATTTGGAACTCTAAATCCAACATGGTTTGTAGTAGCTCTTTGAAACTTGACAAAATAAAGGAGTTCTCAGTTTTGTCTCTATGGTTTGTTTCCTCTTCAAGGAGCCCTAGGCACATACTGTGGAAATCACTTTCAGAGAGATGGGTTGCGAAGCTTCTAAGAAATAACGAGTTTCCAAAATACCAGCAAATATATTTTCACCCAATCTTGATGACACTTGGTGGTAATGATCAGTACACAAATCCCACTTGGCTCACCAAATTTTGTTCTTCTAGGTTGAAGCGTTCGTCTACAGTAGCAGTTTTTATATTTAGGTTTCCCTGTGTTATCTCCTATATACATAGATGATTTTGGAACTCTAAATCCAACATGGTTTGTAGTAGCTCTTTGAAACTTGACAAAATGTAGGAGTTCTCAGTTTTGTCTCTATGTTTTGTTTCCTCTTCAAGTAGCCCTAGGCACAGACTGTGGAAAAGTACTTTCATTGAGATGGGTTGCAAAGCTTCTAATAAATAACGAGTTTCCGAAATACCAGCAAATATGTTTTTCACCCAAACTTGATGATACTTGGTGGTAATGATCAGTACACAAATCCCACTTGGCTCACCAAATTTTGTTCTTCTAGTTTGTAGCTTTCGTCTACAGTAGCAGTTTTTATATTTAGGTTTCCCTCTGTTCTCTCCTATATAGATAGATGAATTTGGAACTCTAAATCCAACATGGATTGTAGTAGCTCTTTGAAACTTGACAAAAAATAGGAGTTCTCAGTTTTGTCTCTCTGGTTTGTTTCCTCTTCAAGTAGCAATAGGCACAGACTGTGGAAAAGCACTTTCATTGGGAGGGGTTGCCGAGCTTCTAAGAAATAACGAGTTTCCGAAATACCAGCAAATATTTTTTCACCCAATCTTGATGATACGTGGTGGTAATGATCAGTACACAAATCCCACTTGGCTAACCAAATTTTGTTCTTCTAGGTTGAAGCGTTCATCTACAGTAGCAGTTTTTATATTTAGGTTTAATTCTGTTCTCTCGTATATAAATAGATGAATTTGGAACTCTAAATCCAACATGGTTTTTAGTACCTGTTTGAAACTTGACAAAATAAAGAGGTTCTCAGTTTTGTGTCTATGGTTTGTTTCCTCTTCAAGTAGCCCTAGGCACACAATGTGGAAAAGCACTTTCATTGAGAGGGGTTGCCAAGCTTCTAAGAAATAACGAGTTTCCAAAATACCAGCAAATATATTTTCACCCAATCTTGATGATACTTGGTGGTAATGATCAGTACACAAATCCCACTTGGCTCACCAAATTTTGTTCTTCTAGGTTGAAGCGTTCGTCTACAGTAGCAGTTTTTATATTTAGGTTTCCCTGTGTTCTCTAATATATAGATAGATGAATTTGGAACTCTAAATCCAACATGATTTGTAGTAGCTCTTTGAAACTTGACAAGAAAAAGGAGTTCTCAGTTTTGTCTCTATGGTTTGTATCCTCTTCAAGTAGCCCTAGGCACAGACTGTGGAAAAGCACTTTCATTGAGAGGGGTTGCCAGGCTTCTAAGAAATTACAAATTTTCGAAATACCAGCAATATTTTTTCACCCAATCTTGATGATACGTGGAGCTAATGATCAGTACACAAATCCCACTTGGCTCACCAAATTTGGTTCTTCTAGGTTGAAGCATTCGTCTACAGTAGCAGTTTTTATATTTAGGTTTCCCTCTGTTCTCTTTTATATAGATAGATGATTTTGGAACTCTAAATCCAACATGGTTTGTAGTAGCTCTTTGAAACTTGACAAAATGAAGGAGTTCTCAGTTTTGTCTCTATGGTTTGGTTCCTCTTCAAGTAGCCCTAGGCACAGACTGTTGAAAAGTACTTTCATTGAGATGGGTTGAGACGCTTCTAAGAAATAACGAGTTTCCGAAATACCAGCAATTATTTTTTCACCCAAACTTGATGATACTTGGTGGTAATGATCAGTACACAAATCCCACTTGGCTCACCAAATTTTGTTCTTCTAGTTTGAAGCTTTCGTCTACAGTAGAAGTTTTTATATTTAGGTTTCCCTCTGTTCTCTCCTATATAGATAGATGAATTTGAAACTCTAAATGCAATATGGTTTGTAGTAGCTCTTTAAAACTTGATAAAATAAAAAAGGTCTCAGTTTTGTCTCTATGGTTTGTTTCCTCTTCAAGTAGCCCTAGGCACAGACTGTGGAAAAGCACTTTCATTGAGAGGGGTTGCAAACTTCTAAGAAATAACGAGTTTCCGAAATACCAGCAAATATTTTTTCACTAAATCTTGATTATACTTGTTGCTAATGATCACTACACAAATCCCACTTGGCTCAACAAATTTTGTTCTTCTAGGTTGAAGCGTTCGTCTACAGTAGCAGTTTTTATATTTAGGTTTTCCTCTGTTCTCTCCTATATAAATAGATGAATTTGAAACTCTAAATCCAACATGGTTTGTAGTAGCTCTTTGAAACTTGACAAAATAAAGGAGTTCTCAATTTTGTCCCTATCGTTTGTTTATTCTTCAAGTAGCCCTAGGCACACAATGTGGAAAAGAACTTTCATTGAGAGGGGTTGCCAACCTTCTAAGAAATAACAAGTTTCCGAAATACCAGCAAATATTTTTTACCCAATCTTGATGATACTTGTTGCTAATGATCAGTACACAAATCCCACTTGGCTCACCAAATTTTGTTCTTCTAGGTTGAAGCGTTCGTCTACAGTAGCATTTTTTATATTTAGGTTTCCCTCTGTTCTCTCCTATATAGATAGATGAATTTGGAACTCTAAATCCAACATGGTTTGTAGTAGCTTTTTGAAACTTGACAAAATAAACGAGTTCTCAGTTTTGTCTCTATGCTTTGTTTCCTCTTCAAGTAGCCCTAGGCACAGACTTTGGAAAGCACTTTCATTGAGATGGGTTGCCAAACTTCTAAGAAATAACGAGTTTCCAAAATACCAGCAAATATATTTTCACCCAATCTTGATGATACTTGGTGGTAATGATCAGTACACAAATCCCACTTGGCTTACCAATTTTTGTTCTTTTAGGTTGAAGCGTTCGTCTACTGTAGCAGTTTTTATATTTAGGTTTCCCTGTGTTCTCTCCTATATAGATAGATGAATTTGGAACTCTAAAACCAACATAGTGTGTAGTAGCTCTTTGAAACTTGACAAAATAAAGGAGTTCTCAGTTTTGTCTCTGTGGTTTGTTTCCTCTTCAAGTAACCCTAGGCACAGACTGTGGAAAAGCACTTTCATTGAGAGGGGTTGCCAAGCTTCTAAGAAATTACAAGTTTCCGAAATACCAGAAAATATTTTTTCACCCAATCTTGATGATACTTGGTCGTAATGATCAGTACACAAATCCCACTTGGCTCACCAAATTTTGTTCTTCTAGGTTGAAGCGTTCGTCTACAGTAGCAGTTTTTATATTTAGGTTTCCCTCTGTTCTCTCCTATATAGATAGATGATTTTGGAACTCTAAATCCAACATGGTTTGTAGTAGCTCTTTGAAACTTGACAAAATGAAGGAGTTCTCAGTTTTGTCTCTATGGTTTGTTTTCTCTTCAATAGCCCTAGGCACAGACTGTGGAAAAGTACTTTCATTGAGATGGGTTGAGAAGCTTCTAAGAAATAACGAGTTTCCGAAATACCAGCAAATATTTTTTCACCCAATCTTGATGATACTTGGTGGTAATGATCAGTAGACAAATCCCACTTGGCTCACCAAATTTTGTTCTTCTAGTTTGAAGCTTTCGTCTACAGTAGCAGTTTTTATATTTAGGTTTCCCTCTGTTCTCTCCTATATAGATAGATGAATTTGGAACTCTAAATCCAACATGGTTTGTAGTAGCTCTTTGAAACTTGATAAAATATAAAAGTTCTCAGTTTTTTCTCTATGGTTTGTTTCCTCTTCAAGTAGTCCTAGGCACAGACTGTGGAAAGCACTTTCACTGAGATGGATTGCCATCTTCTAGGAAATTACGAGTTTCCAAAATACTAGCAAATATTATTTCACCCAATCTTGATGATACTTGGTGGTAATGATCAGTACACAAATCCCACTTGGCTCACCAAATTTTGTTCTTCTAGGTTGATGCGTTCGTCTACATTAGCAGTTTTTATAGTTAGGTTTCCCTCTGTTCTCTCATATATACATAGATGAATTTGGAACTCTAAATCTAACATGGTTTGTAGTAGCTCTTTGAAACTTGATAAAATAAAGGAGTTCTCAGTTTTGTCTCTATGGTTTGTTTCCTCTTCAAGTAGCCCTAGGCACAGACTGTGGAAAAGCACTTTCATTGAGAGGGGTTGCCAAGCTTCTTAGAAATTACGAGTTTATGAAATACCAGCAAATATTTTTTCACCCAATCTTGATGATACTTGGTGGTAATGATCAGTACACCAATCCCACTTGGCTCACCAAATTTTGTTCTTCTAGGTTGAAGCGTTCGTCTACAGTAGCAGTTTTTATATTTAGGTTTCCCTCTGTTCTCTCCTATATAAATAAATGAATTTGGAACTCTAAATCCA
The DNA here is from genome assembly GCF_048772815.1 of Callospermophilus lateralis. NCBI lineage: Eukaryota > Metazoa > Chordata > Mammalia > Rodentia > Sciuridae > Callospermophilus > Callospermophilus lateralis. The sequence goes on from NW_027517626.1 coordinate 22,685, forward strand.
ACATGGTTTATAGTAGCTCTTTGAAACTTCACAAAATAAAGGAGTTCTCAGTTTTGTCTCTATGGTTTGTTTCCTCTTCAAGTAGCCCTAGGCACACACTGTGGAAAAGCACTTTCATTGAGAGGGGTTGCCAAGCTTCTAAGAAATAACGAGTTTCCGAAATACCAGCAAATATTTTTTACCCAATCTTGATGATACTTGGTGGTAATGATCAGTACACAAATCCCACTTGGCTCACCAAATTTTGTTCTTCTAGGTTGAAGTGTTCGTCTACAGTAGCAGTTTTTATATTTATGTTTCCCTCTGTTATCTCCTATATAGATAGATGAATTTGGAACTCTAAATCCAACATGGTTTGTAGTAGCTCTTTGAAACTTGACAAAATAAAGGAGTTCTCAATTTGTCTCTATGGTGTGTTTCCTCTTCAAGTAGCCCTAGGCAGAGTCTGTGGAAAGCACTTTCATTGAGATATGTTGCCAAGCTTCTAGAAAATAACGAGTTTCCAAAATACCAGCAAATATATTTTCACCCAATCTTGATGATACTTGGTGGTAATGATCAGTACACAAATCCCACTTGGCTCACCAAATTTTGTTCTTATAGTTTGAAGCTTTCGTCTACAGTAGCAGTTTTTATATTTAGGTTTCCCTCTGTTCTCTCCTATATAGATAGATGAATTTGGAACTCTAAATCCAACATGGTTTGTAGTAGCTCTTTGAAACTTGATAAAATAAAAAAGTTCTCAGTTTTGTGTCTATGGTTTGTTTCCTCTTCAAGTAGCCCTAGGCACACACTGTGGAAAAGCACTTTCATTGAGAGGGGTTGCCAATCTTCTAAGAAATAACAATTTTCCGAAATACCAGCAAATATTTTTTACCCAATCTTGATGATACTGGTTGCTAATGATCAGTGCACAATTCCCACTTGGCTCACCAAATTATGTTCTTCTAGGCTGAAGCGTTCGTCTACAGTAGCAGTTTATATATTTAGGTTTCCCTCTGTCCTCTCCTATATAGATAGATGAATTTGGAACTCTAAATCCAACATGGATTGCAGTAGCTCTTTGAAACATGACAAAAAAAAGGAGTTCTCAGTTTTGTCTCTATGGTTTGTTTCCTCTTCAAGTAACCCTAGGCACAGACTGTGGAAAAGCACTTTCATTGAGAGGGGTTGCCAAGCTTCTAAGAAATAACGAGTTTCCGAAATCCCAGCCAATATTTTTTCACCCAATCTTGATGATAATTGGTGGTAATGATCAGTACACAAATCCCACTTGGCTCACCAAATTTTGTTCTTCTAGGTTGAAGCGTTCGTCTACAGTAGCAGTTTTTATATTTAGGTTTCCCTCTGTTCTCTCCTATATAGATAGATGATTTTGGAACTCTAAATCCAACATGGTTTGTAGTAGCTCTTTGAAACTTGACAAAATAAAGGAGTTCTCAGTTTTGTCTCTATGGTTTGTTTCCTCTTCAAGAAGCCCTAGGCACAGACCGTTGAAAAGCACTTTCATTGAGAGGGGTTGCCAAGCTTCTAAGAAATAACGAGTTTCCGAAATACCAGCAAATATTTTTTCACTAAATCTTGATTATACTTGTTGCTATGATCAGTACACAAATCCCACTTGGCTCACCAAATTTTGTTCTTCTAGGTTGAAGCGTTCGTCTACAGTAGCAGTTTTTATATTTAGGTTTCAATCTGTCCTCTCCTATATAGATCGATGAATTTGGAACTCTAAATCCAATATGGTTTGTAGTGGCTCTTTGAAACTTGACAAAAAAAAGGAGTTCTCAGTTTTGTCTGTATGGTTTGTTTCCTCTTCAAGTCGCCCTAGGCACAGACTGTGGAAAAGCACTTTCATTGAGATGGGTTGCCAAGCTTCTAAGAAATTACGAGTTTCCGAAATACCAGCAAATATTTTTTCACCCAATCTTGATGATACTTGGTGGTAATGATCAGTACACAAATCCCACTTGGCTCACGAAATTTTGTTCTTCTAGGTTGAAGCATTCGTCTACAGTAGCAGTTTTTATATTTAGGTTTCTCTCTGTTCTCTCCTATATAGATTGATGAATTTGGAACTCTAAATCCAACATGGATTGTAGTAGCTCTTTGAAACTTGACAAAATAAAGGAGTTCTCAGTTTTGTCTCTATGGTTTGTTTCCTCTTCAAGTAGCTCTAGGCACAGACTGTGGAAAAGCACTTTCATTGAGATGGGTTGCCAAGCTTCTAAGAAATTACAAGTTTTCGAAATACCAGCAAACATTTTTTACCCAATCTTGATGATACTTGTTGCTAATGATCAGTACACAAATCAAACTTGGCTCACCAAATTTTGTTCTTCTAGGTTGAAGCGTTCGTCTACAGTAGCAGTTTTTATATTTAGGTTTCCCTCTGTTCTCTCCTATATAGATAGATGAATTTGGAACTCTAAATCCAACATGGTTTGTAGTAGCTCTTTGAAACTTGACAAAATAAAAGAGTTCTCAGTTTTGTCTCTATGGTTTGTTTCCTCTTCAAGTAGTCCTAGGCACAGACTGTGGAAAGCACTTTCATTGAGATGGGTTCCAAAGCTTCTAAGAAATAACGAGTTTCCAAAATACCAGCAAATATATTTTCACCCAATCTATGATGATACTTGGTGGTAATGATTAGTACACAAATCCCACTTCGCTCACCAAATTTTGTTCTTCTAGGTTGAAGCGTTCGTCTACAGTAGCAGTTTTTATAGTTAGGTTTCACTATGTTCTCTCATATATAGATAGATAAATTTGGAACTCTAAATCCAACTCGGATTGTAGTAGCTCTTTGAAACTTGACAAAAAAAAGGAGTTCTCAGTTTTGTCTCTATGGTTTGTTTCCTCTTCAAGTAGCCCTAGGGACAGACTGTGGAAAAGTACTTTCATTGAGATGGGTTGAGAATCTTCTAAGAAATAACGAGTTTCCGAAATACCAGCAAATATTTTTTCAACAAATCTTGATTATACTTGTTGCTAATGATCAGTACACAAATCCCACTTGGCTAACCAAATTTTGTTCTTCTAGGTTGAAGTATTCGTCTACAATAGCTGTTTTTATATTTAGGATTCATTCTGTTCTCTCGTACATAAATAGATGAATTTGGAACTCTAAATCCAACATGGTTTTTAATACTTCTTTGAAACTTGACAAAATAAAGGAGTTCTCAGTTTTGTGTCTATGGTTTGTTTCCTCTTCAACTAGCCCTAGGCACACAATGTGGAAAAGCACTTTCATTGAGAGGGGTTGCCAAGCTTCTAAGAAATAACGAGTTTGCAAAATACCAGCAAATATTTTTTCACCCAATCTTGATGATACTTGTTGCTAATGATCAGTACACAAATCCCACTTGGCTCACCAAATTTTGTTCTTCTAGGTTGAAGCGTTCGTCTACAGTAGCATTTTTTATATTTAGGTTTCTCTCTGTTCTCTCCTATATACATTGATGAATTTGGAACTCTAAATCCAACATGGATTGTAGTAGCTCTTTGAAACTTGACAAGAAAAAGGAGTTCTCAGTTTTGTCTTTATGGTTTGTTTCCTCTTCAAGTAACCCTAGGCACAGACTGTGGAAAAGCACTTTCATTGAGAGGGGTTGCCAAGCTTCTAAGAAATTACAAGTTTCCGAAATACCAGAAAATATTTTTTCACCCAAACTTGATGATACTTGGTGGTAAAGATCAGTACACAAATCCCACTTGGCTCACCAAATTTTGTTCTTCTAGGTTGAAGCGTTCGTCTACAGTAACAGTTTTTATATTTAGGTTTCCCTCTGCTCTCTCCTATATAGATAGATGATTTTGGAACTCTAAATCCAACATGGTTTGTAGTAGCTCTTTGAAACTTGACAAAATGAAGGAGTTCTCAGTTTTGTCTCTATGGTTTGTTTCCTCTTCAAGTAGCCCTAGGCACAGACTGTGGAAAAGCACTTTCATTGAGAGGGGTTGCCAAGCTTCTTAGAAATTACGAGTTTCTGAAATAACAGCAAATATTTTTTCACCCAATCTAGATGATACTTGGTGGTAATGATCAGTACACAAATCCACTTGGCTCACCAAATTTTGTTCTTCTAGGTTGAAGCGTTCGTCTTCAGTAGCAGTTTTTATGTTTAGGTTTCCCTCTGTTCTCTTTTATATAGATAGATAGATTATTTTGCAACTCTAAATCCAACATGGTTTGTAGTAGCTCTTTGAAACTTGACAAAGTGAAGGAGTTCTCAGTTTTGTCTCTATGGTTTGTTTCCTCTTCAAGTAGCCCTAGGCAAAGACTGTGGAAAAGCACTTTCTTTGAGAGGGGTTGCCAAGCTTCTTAGAAATTACGATTTTCCGAAATACCAGCAAATATTTTTTCACCCAATCTAGATGATACTTGGTGGTAATGATCAGTACACAAATCCACTTGGCTCACCAAATTTTGTTCTTCTAGGTTGAAGCGTTCATCTTCAGTAGCAGTTTTTATGTTTAGGTTTCCCTCTGTTCTCTTTTATATAGATAGATGATTTTGCAACTCTAAATCCAACATGGTTTGTAGTAGCTCTTTGAAACTTGACAAAATGAAGGAGTTCTCAGTTTTGTCTCTATGGTTTGTTTCCTCTTCAAGTAGCCCTAGGCACAGACTGTGGAAAAGCACTTTCATTGAGAGGGGTTGCCAAGCTTCTTAGAAATTACGAGTTTCCAAAATACCAGCAAATATTTTTTCACCCAATCTAGATGATACTTGGTGTTAATGATCAGTACACAAATCCACTTGGCTCACCAATTTTGTTCTTCTAGGTTGAAGCGTTCGTCTTCAGTAGCAGTTTTTATGTTTAGGTTTCCCTCTGTTCTCTTTTATATAGATAGATGATTTTGCAACTCTAAATCCAACATGGTTTGTAGTAGCTCTTTGAAACTTGACAAAATGAAGGAGTTCTCAGTTTTGCCTCTATGGTTTGTTTCCTCTTCAAGTAGCCCTAGGCACAGACTGTGGAAAAGCACTTTCATTGAGAGGGGTTGCCAAGCTTCTTAGAAATTACGAGTTTCCGAAATACCAGCAAATATTTTTTCACCCAATGTAGATTATACTTGGTGGTAATGATCAGTACACAAATCCACTTGGCTCACCAAATTTTGTTCTTCTAGTTTGAAGCGTTCGTCTTCAGTAGCAGTTTTTATGTTTAGGTTTCCCTCTGTTCTCTTTTATATAGATAGATGATTTTGCAACTCTAAATCCAACATGGTTTGTAGTAGCTCTTTGAAACTTGACAAAATGAAGGAGTTCTCAGTTTTGTCTCTATGGTTTGTTTCCTCTTCAAGTAGCCCTAGGGACAGACTGTGGAAAAGTACTTTCATTGAGATGGGTTGAGAATCTTCTAAGAAATAACGAGTTTCCGAAATACCAGCAAATATTTTTTCAACAAATCTTGATTATACTTGTTGCTAATGATCAGTACACAAATCCCACTTGGCTCACCAAATTTTGTTCTTCTAGTTTGAAGCTTTCGTCTACAGTTGCAGTTTTTATATTTAGGTTTCCCTCTGTTCTCTCCTATATAGATAAATGAATTTGGAACTCTAAATCCAACATGGTTTGTAGTAGCTCTTTGAAACTTGACAAAATAAAGGAGTTCTCAGTTTTGTCTCTATGGTTAGTTTAATCTTCATGTAGCCCTAGACACAGACTGTGGAAAGCACTTTCATTGAGATGGGTTGCCAAGCTTCTAAGAAATAAGGATTTTAAAAAATACCAGCAAATATATTTTCACCAATCTTGATGATACTTGGTGGTAATGATCAGGACACAAATCCCACTTCGCTCACCAAATTTTGTTTTCTAGGTTGAAGCGTTCTTCTACAGTAGCAGTTTTTATAGTTAGGTTTCCCTGTGTTCTCTCCTATATAAATAGATGAATTTGGAACTCTAAATCCAACATGGTTTGTAGTAGCTTTTGAAACTTGACAAAATAAAGGAGTTCTCAGTTTTGTCTCTATGGTTTGTTTCATCTTCAAGTGGCTCTAGGCACAGACTGTGGAAAAGCACTTTCATTGAGAGGGGTTGCCAAGCTTCTAAGAAATTACAAGTTTCCGAAATACCAGCAAATATTTTTTCACCCAATCGTGAAGATACTTGGTGGTAATGATCAGTACACAAATCCACTTGGCTCACCAAATTTTGTTCTTCTAGGTTGAAGCGTTCGTCTACAGTAGCACTTTTTATATTTAGGTTTCCCTGTGTTCTCTCCTATATAGATAGATGAATTTGGAACTCTAAATCCTACATGGTTTGTAGTAGCTCTTTGAAACTTGACAAAATAAAGGAGTTCTCAGTTTTGTCTCTATGGTTTGTTTCCTCTTCAAGTAGCCCTAGGCACAGACTGTGGAAAAGCACTTTCATTGAGAGGGGTTGCCAAGCTACTAAGAAATTACGAGTTTCCGAAATACCAGCAAATATTTTTTCACCCAATCTTGAAGATACTTGGTGGTAATGATCAGTACACAAATCCCACTTGGCTCACCAAATTTTGTTCTTCTATGTTTAAGCGTTCGTCTACAGTAGCAGTTTTTATAGTTAGGTTTCACTCTGTTCTCTCATATATAGATAGATGAATTTAAGACTCTAAATCCAACTTGTTTTTTTAGTACCTCTTTGAAACTTGAAAAAATAAAGGAGTTCTCAGTTTTGTCTGTATGGTTTGTTTCCTCTTCAAGTAGCCCTAGGCACACACTGTGGAAAAGCACTTTCATTGAGAGGGGTTGCCAAGCTTCTAAGAAATAAAAAGTTTCCGAAATACCAGCAAATATTTTTTACCCAATCTTGATTATACTTGTTGCTAATGATCAGTACACAAATCAAACTTGGCTCACCAAATTTTGTTCTTCTAGGTTGAAGCGTTCGTCTACAGTAGCAGTTTTTATATTTAGGTTTCCCTACGTTCTCTCCTATATAGATAGATGAATTTGGAACTCTAAATCCAACATGGTTTGTAGTAGCTCTTTGAAACTTGACAAAATAAAGGAGTTCTCAGTTTTGTCTCTATGGTTTGTTTCCTCTTCAAGTAGTCCTAGGCACAGACTGTGGAAAGCACATTCATTGAGATGGGTTGCAAAGCTTCTTAGAAATAACGAGTTTCCAAAATTCCAGCAAATATATTTTCACCCAATCTAGCTGATACTTGGTGGTAATGATCAGTACACAAATCCCACTTCGCTCACCAAATTTTGTTCTTCTAGGTTGAAGCGTTCGTCTACAGTAGCAGTTTTTATATTTAGGTTTCCCTGTGTTCTCTCCTATATAAATAGATGAATTTGGAACTCTAATCCAACATGGTTTGTAGTAGCTTTTGAAACTTGACAAAATAAAGGAGTTCTCAGTTTTGTCTCTATGGTTTGTTTCCTCTTCAAGTAGCTCTAGGCACAGACTGTGGAAAAGCACTTTCATTGGAGGGGTTGCCAAGCTTCTAAGAAATTACAAGTTTCCGAAATACCAGCAAATATTTTTTCATCCAATATTGATGATACTTGGTGGTAATGATCAGTACACAAATCCACTTCGCTCACCAAATTTTGTTCTTCTAGGTTGAAGCGTTCCTCTACAGTAGCAGTTTTTATATTTAGGTTTCCCTCTGTTCTCTCCTATATAGATAGATGAATTTGGAACTTTAAATCCAACATGGTTTGTAGTAGCTCTTTGAAACTTGACAAAATAAAGGAGTTCTCAGTTTTGTCTCTATGGTTTGTTTCCTCTTCAAGTAGCCCTAGGCACAGACTGTGGAAAAGCACTTTCATTGAGATGGGTTGCCAAGCTTCTAAGAAATAACGAGTTTGCAAAATACCAGCAAATATTTTTTCACCCAATCTTGATGATACTTGTTGCTAATGATCAGTACGCAAATCCCACTTGGCTCACCAAATTTTGTTCTTCTAGGTTGAAGCGTTCGTCTACAGTAGCATTTTTTATATTTAGGTTTCTCTCTGTTCTCTCCTATATACATTGATGAATTTGGAACTCTAAATCCAACATGGATTGTAGTAGCTCTTTGAAACTTGACAAGAAATAGGAGTTCTCAGTTTTGTCTCTATGGTTTGTTTCCTCTTCAAGTAGCCCTAAGCACATACTGTGGAAAAGCACTTTCATTGATAGGGGTTGCCGAGCTTCTAAGAAATATCGAGTTTCCGAAATACCAGCAAATATTTTTTCACCCAAACTTGATGATACTTGGTCGTAATGATCAGTACACAAATCCCACTTGGCTCACCAAATTTTGTTCTTCTAGGTTGAAGAGTTCGTCTACAGTAGCAGTTTTTATATTTAGGTTTCCCTGTGTTCTCTCCTATATAGATAGATGAATTTGGAACTCTAAATCCAACATGGTTTGTAGTAGCTCTTTGAAACTTGACAAAATGTAGGAGTTCTCAGTTTTGTCTCTATGGTTTGTTTCCTCTTCAAGTGGCCCTAGGCACAGACTGTGGAAAAGCACTTTCATTGAGAGGGGTTGCCAAGCTTCTTAGAAATTACGAGTTTCTGAAATACCAGCAAATATTTTTTCACCCAATCTAGATGATACTTGGTGGTAATGATCAGTACACAAATCCACTTGGCTCAACAATTTTTGTTCTTCTAGGTTGAAGCGTTCGTCTTCAGTAGCAGTTTTTATGTTTAGGTTTCCCTCTGTTCTCTTTTATATAGATAGATAGATTATTTTGCCACTCTAAATCCAACATGGTTTGTAGTAGCTCTTTGAACCTTGACAAAATGAAGGAGTTCTCAGTTTTGTCTCTATGGTTTGTTTCCTCTTCAAGTAGCCCTAGGCACAGACTGTGGAAAAGCACTTTCATTGAGAGGGGTTGCCAAGCTTCTTAGAAATTACGAGTTTCTGAAATACCAGCAAATATTTTTTCACCCAATCTAGATGATACTTGGTGGTAATGATCAGTACACAAATCCACTTGGCTCACCAAATTTTGTTCTTCTAGGTTGAAGCGTTCGTCTTCAGTAGCAGTTTTTATGTTTAGGTTTCCCTCTGTTCTCTTTTATATAGATAGATGATTTTGCAACTCTAAATCCAACATGGTTTGTAGTAGCTCTTTGAAACTTGACAAAATGTAGGAGTTCTCAGTTTTGTCTCTATGGTTTGTTTCCTCTTCAAGTGGCCCTAGGCACAGACTGTGGAAAAGCACTTTCATTGAGAGGGGTTGCCAAGCTTCTTAGAAATTACGAGTTTCTGAAATACCAGCAAATATTTTTTCACCCAATCTAGATGATACTTGGTGGTAATGATCAGTACACAAATCCACTTGGCTCAACAATTTTTGTTCTTCTAGGTTGAAGCGTTCGTCTTCAGTAGCAGTTTTTATGTTTAGATTTCCCCATGTTCTCTTTTATATAGATAGATAGATTATTTTGCAACTCTAAATCCAACATGGTTTGTAGTAGCTCTTTGAAACTTGACAAAATGAAGGAGTTCTCAGTTTTGTCTCTATGGTTTGTTTCCTCTTCAAGTAGCCCTAGGCACAGACTGTGGAAAAGCACTTTCATTGAGAGGGGTTGCCAAGCTTCTTAGAAATTACGAGTTTCCGAAATACCAGCAAATATTTTTTCACCCAATCTAGATGATACTTGGTGGTAATGATCAGTACACAAATCCACTTGGCTCACCAAATTTTGTTCTTCTAGGTTGAAGCGTTCGTCTTCAGTAGCAGTTTTTATGTTTAGGTTTCCCTCTGTTCTCTTTTATATAGATAGATGATTTTGCAACTCTAAATCCAACATGGTTTGTAGTAGCTCTTTGAAACTTGACAAAATGAAGGAGTTCTCAGTTTTGTCTCTATGGTTTGTTTCCTCTTCAAGTAGCCCTAGGCACAGACTGTGGAAAAGCACTTTCATTGAGAGGGGTTGCCAAGCTTCTTAGAAATTAGGAGTTTCCGAAATACCAGCAAATATTTTTTCACCCAATCTAGATGATACTTGGTGGTAATGATCAGTACACAAATCCACTTGGCTCACCAAATTTTGTTCTTCTAGGTTGAAGCGTTCGTCTTCAGTAGCAGTTTTTATGTTTAGGTTTCCCTCTGTTCTCTTTTATATAGATAGATGATTTTGCAACTCTAAATCCAACATGGTTTGTAGTAGCTCTTTGAAACTTGACAAAATGAAGGAGTTCTCAGTTTTGCCTCTATGGTTTGTTTCCTCTTCAAGTAGCCCTAGGCACAGACTGTGGAAAAGCACTTTCATTGAGAGGGGTTGCCAAGCTTCTTAAAAATTACGAGTTTCCGAAATACCAGCAAATATTTTTTCACCCAATCTAGATGATACTTGGTGGTAATGATCAGTACACAAATCCACTTGGCTCACCAAATTTTGTTCTTCTAGGTTGAAGCGTTCGTCTTCAGTAGCAGTTTTTATGTTTCGGTTTCCCTCTGTTCTCTTTTATATAGATAGATGATTTTGCAACTCTAAATCCAACATGGTTTGTAGTAGCTCTTTGAAACTTGACAAAATGAAGGAGTTCTCAGTTTTGTCTCTATGGTTTGTTTCCTCTTCAAGTAGCCCTAGGCACAGACTGTGGAAAAGTACTTTCATTGAGATGGGTTGAGAATCTTCTAAGAAATAACGAGTTTCCGAAATACCAGCAAATATTTTTTCAACAAATCTTGATTATACTTGTTGCTAATGATCAGTACACAAATCCCACTTGGCTAACCAAATTTTGTTCTTCTAGGTTGAAGCGTTCGTCTACAATAGCAGTTTTTATATTTAGGTTTCATTCTGTTCTCTCGTACATAAATAGATGAACTTGGAACTCTAAATCCAACATGGTTTTTAGTACATCTTTGAAACTTGACAAAATAAAGGAGTTCTCAGTTTTGTGTCTATGGTTTGTTTCCTCTTCAACTAGCGCTAGGCACACAATGTGGAAAAGCACTTTCATTGAGAGGGGTTGCCAAGCTTCTAAGAAATAACAAGTTTCCGAAATACCAGCAAATATTTTTTACCCAATCTTGATGATACTTGTTGCTAATGATCAGTACACAAATCCCACTTGGCTCACCAAATTTTGTTCTTCTAGGTTGAAGCGTTCGTCTACAGTAGCAGTTTTTATATTTAGGTTTCCCTCTGTTCTCTCCTATATAGATAGATGAATTTGGAACACTAAATCCAACATGGTATGTAGTAGCTCTTTGAAACTTGACAAAATAAAGGAGTTCTCAGTTTTGTCTCTATGGTTTGTTTCCTCTTCAAGTAGTCCTAGGCACATAATGTGGAAATCACTTTCAGAGAGATGGGTTGCGAAGCTTCTAAGAAATAACGAGTTTCCAAAATACCAGCAAATATATTTTCACCCAATCTTGATGATACTTGGTGGTAATGATCAGTACACAAATCCCACTTGGCTCACCAAATTTTGTTCTTCTAGGTTGAAGCGTTCGTCTACAGTAGCAGTTTTTATATTTAGGTTTCCCTGTGTTCTCTCCTATATAAATAGATGAATTTTGAACTCTAAATCCAACATGGTTTGTAGTAGCTCTTTGAAACTTGACAAAATAAAGGAGTTCTCAGTTTTGTCTCTATGGTTTGTTTCCTCTTCAAGTAGCCCTAGGCACAGACTGTGGAAAGCACTTTCATTGAGAGGGGTTGCCAAGCTTCTAAGAAATAACGAGTTTCTGAAATACCAGCAAATATTTTTTCACCCAATCTTGATGATACTTGGTGGTAATGATCAGTACACAAATCCACTTGGCTCACCAAATTTTGTTCTTCTAGGTTGAAGTGTTCGTCTACAGTAGCAGTTTTTATATTTAGGTTTCCCTCTGTTCTCTTTTATATACATAGATGATTTTGGAACTCTAAATCCAACATGGTTTGTAGTAGCTCTTTGAAACTTGACAAAATGAAGGAGTTCTCAGTTTTGTCTCTATGGTTTGTTTCCTCTTCAAGTAGCCCTAGGCACAGACTGTGGAAAAGTACTTTCATTGAGATGGGTTGAGAAACTTCTAAGAAATAACGAGTTTCCGAAATACCAGCAAATATTTTTTCACCCAAACTTGATGATACTTGGTGGTAATGATCAGTACACAAATCCCACTTGGCTCACCAAATTTTGTTCTTCTAGTTTGTAGCTTTCGTCTACAGTAGCAGTTTTTATATTTAGGTTTCCCTCTGTTCTCTCCTATATAGATAGATGAATTTGAAACTCTAAATCCAACATGGTTTGTAGTAGCTCTTTGAAACTTGATAAAATAAAAAAGTTCTCAGTTTTGTCTCTATGGTTTGTTTCCTCTTCAAGTAGCCCTAGGCACAGACTGTGGAAAAGCACTTTCATTGAGATGGGTTGCCAAGTTTCTAAGAAATAACGAGTTTGCAAAATACCAGCAAATATTTTTTCACCCAATCTTGATGATACTTGTTTCTAATGATCAGTACACAAATCCCACTTGGCTCACCAAATTTTGTTCTTCTAGGTTGAAGCGTTCGTCTACAGTAGCATTTTTTATATTTAGGTTTCTCTCTGTTCTCTCCTATATACATTGATGAATTTGGAACTCTAAATCCAACATGGATTGTAGTAGCTCTTTGAAACTTGACAAGAAAAAGGAGTTCTCAGTTTTGTCTCTATGGTTTGTTTCCTCTTCAAGTAGCCCTGGGCACAGACTGTGGAAAAGCACTTTCATTGATAGGGGTTGCAGAGCTTCTAAGAAATATCAAGTTTCCGAAATACCAGCAAATATTTTTTCACACAAACTTGATGATACTTGGTCGTAATGATCAGTACACAAATCCCACTTGGCTCACCAAATTTTGTTCTTCTAGGTTGAAGCGTTCGTCTACAGTAGCAATTTTTATATTTAGGTTTCTCTCTGTTCTCTCCTATATACATTGATGAATTTGGAACTCTAAATCCAACATGGATTGTAGTAGCTCTTTGAAACTTGACAAGAAAAAGGAGTTCTCAGTTTTGTCTCTATGGTTTGTTTCCTCTTCAAGTAGCCCTAAGCACAGACTGTGGAAAAGCACTTTCATTGATAGGGGTTGCCGAGCTTCTAAGAAATATCGAGTTTCCGAAATACCAGCAAATATTTTTTCACCCAAACTTGATGATACTTGGTCGTAATGATCAGTACACAAATCCCACTTGGCTCACCAAATTTTGTTCTTCTAGGTTGAAGCGTTCGTCTACAGTAGCAGTTTTTATATTTAGGTTTCCCTGTGTTCTCTCCTATATTAGATAGATGAATTTGGAACTCTAAATCCAACATGGTTTGTAGTAGCTCTTTGAAACTTGACAAAATAAAGGAGTTCTCAGTTTTGTCTCTATGGTTTGTTTCCTCTTCAAGTAACCCTAGGCACAGACTGTGGAAAAGCACTTTCATTGAGAGGGGTTGCCAAGCTTCTTAGAAATTAAGAGTTTCCGAAATACCAGCAAATATTTTTTCACCCAATGTAGATTATACTTGGTGGTAATGATCAGTACACAAATCCACTTGGCTCACCAAATTTTGTTCTTCTAGTTTGAAGCGTTCGTCTTCAGTAGCAGTTTTTATGTTTAGGTTTCCCTCTGTTCTCTTTTATATAGATAGATGATTTTGCAACTCTAAATCCAACATGGTTTGTAGTAGCTCTTTGAAACTTGACAAAATGAAGGAGTTCTCAGTTTTGTCTCTATGGTTTGTTTCCTCTTCAAGTAGCCCTAGGGACAGACTGTGGAAAAGTACTTTCATTGAGATGGGTTGAGAATCTTCTAAGAAATAACGAGTTTCCGAAATACCAGCAAATATTTTTTCAACAAATCTTGATTATACTTGTTGCTAATGATCAGTACACAAATCCCACTTGGCTCACCAAATTTTGTTCTTCTAGTTTGAAGCTTTCGTCTACAGTTGCAGTTTTTATATTTAGGTTTCCCTCTGTTCTCTCCTATATAGATAAATGAATTTGGAACTCTAAATCCAACATGGTTTGTAGTAGCTCTTTGAAACTTGACAAAATAAAGGAGTTCTCAGTTTTGTCTCTATGGTTAGTTTAATCTTCATGTAGCCCTAGACACAGACTGTGGAAAGCACTTTCATTGAGATGGGTTGCCAAGCTTCTAAGAAATAAGGATTTTAAAAAATACCAGCAAATATATTTTCACCAATCTTGATGATACTTGGTGGTAATGATCAGGACACAAATCCCACTTCGCTCACCAAATTTTGTTTTCTAGGTTGAAGCGTTCGTCTACAGTAGCAGTTTTTATAGTTAGGTTTCCCTGTGTTCTCTCCTATATAAATAGATGAATTTGGAACTCTAAATCCAACATGGTTTGTAGTAGCTTTTGAAACTTGACAAAATAAAGGAGTTCTCAGTTTTGTCTCTATGGTTTGTTTCCTCTTCAAGTGGCTCTAGGCACAGACTGTGGAAAAGCACTTTCATTGAGAGGGGTTGCCAAGCTTCTAAGAAATTACAAGTTTCCGAAATACCAGCAAATATTTTTTCACCCAATCGTGAAGATACTTGGTGGTAATGATCAGTACACAAATCCACTTGGCTCACCAAATTTTGTTCTTCTAGGTTGAAGCGTTCGTCTACAGTAGCACTTTTTATATTTAGGTTTCCCTGTGTTCTCTCCTATATAGATAGATGAATTTGGAACTCTAAATCCTACATGGTTTGTAGTAGCTCTTTGAAACTTGACAAAATAAAGGAGTTCTCAGTTTTGTCTCTATGGTTTGTTTCCTCTTCAAGTAGCCCTAGGCACAGACTGTGGAAAAGCACTTTCATTGAGAGGGGTTGCCAAGCTACTAAGAAATTACGAGTTTCCGAAATACCAGCAAATATTTTTTCACCCAATCTTGAAGATACTTGGTGGTAATGATCAGTACACAAATCCCACTTGGCTCACCAAATTTTGTTCTTCTATGTTTAAGCGTTCGTCTACAGTAGCAGTTTTTATATTTAGGTTTCACTCTGTTCTCTCATATATAGATAGATGAATTTAAGACTCTAAATCCAACTTGTTTTTTTAGTACCTCTTTGAAACTTGAAAAAATAAAGGAGTTCTCAGTTTTGTCTGTATGGTTTGTTTCCTCTTCAAGTAGCCCTAGGCACACACTGTGGAAAAGCACTTTCATTGAGAGGGGTTGCCAAGCTTCTAAGAAATAAAAAGTTTCCGAAATACCAGCAAATATTTTTTACCCAATCTTGATTATACTTGTTGCTAATGATCAGTACACAAATCAAACTTGGCTCACCAAATTTTGTTCTTCTAGGTTGAAGCGTTCGTCTACAGTAGCAGTTTTTATATTTAGGTTTCCCTACGTTCTCTCCTATATAGATAGATGAATTTGGAACTCTAAATCCAACATGGTTTGTAGTAGCTCTTTGAAACTTGACAAAATAAAGGAGTTCTCAGTTTTGTCTCTATGGTTTGTTTCCTCTTCAAGTAGTCCTAGGCACAGACTGTGGAAAGCACATTCATTGAGATGGGTTGCAAAGCTTCTTAGAAATAACGAGTTTCCAAAATTCCAGCAAATATATTTTCACCCAATCTAGCTGATACTTGGTGGTAATGATCAGTACACAAATCCCACTTCGCTCACCAAATTTTGTTCTTCTAGGTTGAAGCGTTCGTCTACAGTAGCAGTTTTTATATTTAGGTTTCCCTGTGTTCTCTCCTATATAAATAGATGAATTTGGAACTCTAATCCAACATGGTTTGTAGTAGCTTTTGAAACTTGACAAAATAAAGGAGTTCTCAGTTTTGTCTTTATGGTTTGTTTCCTCTTCAAGTAGCTCTAGGCACAGACTGTGGAAAAGCACTTTCATTGGAGGGCTTGCCAAGCTTCTAAGAAATTACAAGTTTCCGAAATACCAGCAAATATTTTTTCATCCAATATTGATGATACTTGGTGGTAATGATCAGTACACAAATCCACTTCGCTCACCAAATTTTGTTCTTCTAGGTTGAAGCGTTCCTCTACAGTAGCAGTTTTTATATTTAGGTTTCCCTCTGTTCTCTCCTATATAGATAGATGAATTTGGAACTTTAAATCCAACATGGTTTGTAGTAGCTCTTTGAAACTTGACAAAATAAAGGAGTTCTCAGTTTTGTCTCTATGGTTTGTTTCCTCTTCAAGTAGCCCTAGGCACAGACTGTGGAAAAGCACTTTCATTGAGATGGGTTGCCAAGCTTCTAAGAAATAACGAGTTTGCAAAATACCAGCAAATATTTTTTCACCCAATCTTGATGATACTTGTTGCTAATGATCAGTACGCAAATCCCACTTGGCTCACCAAATTTTGTTCTTCTAGGTTGAAGCGTTCGTCTACAGTAGCATTTTTTATATTTAGGTTTCTCTCTGTTCTCTCCTATATACATTGATGAATTTGGAACTCTAAGTCCAACATGGATTGTAGTAGCTCTTTGAAACTTGACAAGAAAAAGGAGTTCTCAGTTTTGTCTCTATGGTTTGTTTCCTCTTCAAGTAGCCCTAAGCACATACTGTGGAAAAGCACTTTCATTGATAGGGGTTGCCGAGCTTCTAAGAAATATCGAGTTTCCGAAATACCAGCAAATATTTTTTCACCCAAACTTGATGATACTTGGTCGTAATGATCAGTACACAAATCCCACTTGGCTCACCAAATTTTGTTCTTCTAGGTTGAAGAGTTCGTCTACAGTAGCAGTTTTTATATTTAGGTTTCCCTGTGTTCTCTCCTATATAGATAGATGAATTTGGAACTCTAAATCCAACATGGTTTGTAGTAGCTCTTTGAAACTTGACAAAATGTAGGAGTTCTCAGTTTTGTCTCTATGGTTTGTTTCCTCTTCAAGTGGCCCTAGGCACAGACTGTGGAAAAGCACTTTCATTGAGAGGGGTTGCCAAGCTTCTTAGAAATTACGAGTTTCTGAAATACCAGCAAATATTTTTTCACCCAATCTAGATGATACTTGGTGGTAATGATCAGTACACAAATCCACTTGGCTCAACAATTTTTGTTCTTCTAGGTTGAAGCGTTTGTCTACAGTAGCAGTTTTTATATTTAGGTTTCCCTGTGTTCTCTCCTATATTAGATAGATGAATTTGGAACTCTAAATCCAACATGGTTTGTAGTAGCTCTTTGAAACTTGACAAAATAAAGGAGTTCTCAGTTTTGTCTCTATGGTTTGTTTCCTCTTCAAGTAACCCTAGGCACAGACTCTGGAAAAGCACTTTCATTGAGAGGGGTTGCCAAGCTTCTAAGAAATTACAAGTTTCCGAAATACAAGAAAATATTTTTTCACCCAATGTTGATGATACTTGGTGGTAAAGATCAGTACACAAATCCCACTTGGCTCACCAAATTTTGTTCTTCTAGGTTGAAGCGTTCGTCTACAGTAGCAGTTTTTATATTTAGGTTTCCCTCTGCTCTCTCTTATAGATAGATGATTTTGGAACTCTAAATCCAACATGGTTTGTAGTAGCTCTTTGAATCTTGACAAAATGAAGGAGGTCTCAGTTTTGTCTCTATGGTTTGTTTCCTCTTCAAGTAGCCCTAGGCACAGACTGTGGAAAAGCACTTTCATTGAGAGGGGTTGCCAAGCTTCTTAGAAATTACGAGTTTCTGAAATACCAGCAAATATTTTTTCACCCAATCTAGATGATACTTGGTGGTAATGATCAGTACACAAATCCACTTGGCTCACCAAATTTTGTTCTTCTAGGTTGAAGCGTTCGTCTTCAGTAGCAGTTTTTATGTTTAGGTTTCCCTCTGTTCTCTTTTATATAGATAGATAGATTATTTTGCAACTCTAAATCCAACATGGTTTGTAGTAGCTCTTTGAAACTTGACAAAATGAAGGAGTTCTCAGTTTTGTCCCTATGGTTTGTTTCCTCTTCAAGTAGCCCTAGGCACAGACTGTGGAAAAGCACTTTCATTGAGAGGGGTTGCCAAGCTTCTTAGAAATTACGAGTTTCCGAAATACCAGCAAATATTTTTTCACCCAATCTAGATGATACTTGGTGGTAATGATCAGTACACAAATCCACTTGGCTCACCAAATTTTGTTCTTCTAGGTTGAAGCGTTCGTCTTCAGTAGCAGTTTTTATGTTTAGGTTTCCCTCTGTTCTCTTTTATATAGATAGATGATTTTGCAACTCTAAATCCAACATGGTTTGTAGTAGCTCTTTGAAACTTGACAAAATGTAGGAGTTCTCAGTTTTGTCTCTATGGTTTGTTTCCTCTTCAAGTGGCCCTATGCACAGACTGTGGAAAAGCACTTTCATTGAGAGGGGTTGCCAAGCTTCTTAGAAATTACGAGTTTCTGAAATACCAGCAAATATTTTTTCACCCAATCTAGATGATACTTGGTGGTAATGATCAGTACACAAATCCACTTGGCTCAACAATTTTTGTTCTTCTAGGTTGAAGCGTTCGTCTTCAGTAGCAGTTTTTATGTTTAGGTTTCCCTCTGTTCTCTTTTATATAGATAGATAGATTATTTTGCAACTCTAAATCCAACATGGTTTGTAGTAGCTCTTTGAAACTTGACAAAATGAAGGAGTTCTCAGTTTTGTCTCTATGGTTTGTTTCCTCTTCAAGTAGCCCTATGCACAGACTGTGGGAAAAGCACTTTCATTGAGAGGGGTTGCCAAGCTTCTTAGAAATTACGAGTTTCCGAAATACCAGCAAATATTTTTTCACCCAATCTAGATG